>NC_064816.1:32236001-32500509 GCF_023721935.1 Panthera uncia
TGTGTGTGTGTGTGTGTGTGTGTGTGTGTGTGTGTGTGTGTGTGTGTATGGTGGCAGGGGAGTAGGTAGCCTTCTGTAAACGGGAGACAGAGGGCAAAGAGAGGACATTCCACACTGAAAACTAAAGCAGGAGGGCAGAAGTGAGAAGTTGTAGGTCATGTTCGGGAAACAGGTTCCTGAGACTCACTGACTATAAGAGTATGTAAAATGAAGCTGGGTAGGTATGAACATGGGTCAGGGTTCTTAGTTACCTCTTACTAAGTGCCAACTCAATACCACATGTAATCAGTGAATTAGGATTTTTTTTTTTTTTTTGGTGGAGCAGTATTATTTGAAATCTTTACTTTTATAAGTTTATAATGCTCATTATAAAACTGGAACAATACAAAAATTAGCAAGATGGTAAAAATACTACTCATTCCCAATCTCTTGCGACAGAGGTAATAACTTGGAGGAATTCAGTGTGTATGCTTCCAAAGTTCAAGTTAGGCATATGTATAGATCCATACACATTTCTTTGTAAGGTGAGATTATATGGCATATATGCTTCTATAGCTTATTTAATTAATTTACAAATATAACATATTTCTGTGCCAGTGAGTTCAGATTGACTTCTTTCTTTTAAAGGCTGTGTAGCAGTCTGTTACTCAGATAGAATTTATTTAACAAGATCCCAAGGATGGACCTTTAGACTATTGCCAGTTTTTTACTGTTATAAATAATTGCTGTAGTAAACCATCTTGTATATTTATGCACTTATTTCTGTGGAAGAAATGTTTGGAAATAAAATCACAGGTCAAGGGCTTTATAAATGAAAATTTTCATTTTGCCAAATTGTCCTTCACAAGATTGTAATAATTTGTTTCCCCTAATAGTGCCCATAATCATTCTTCATATTTTTAACCTTTTTAATTTATGGGGAAATTGTTTTGATTTGTTTTATTTGATCATTAATGATAGGGAAGCACACATTCATAATTTGGTTGGCTGTTTATATTTTTCTTTTGGATATTGCATGGTCCTTTGTTTTGTAGTTTGTTTTTATTTTTATTTATTTTTTTGTAGTTTGTTTTTAATTCAATGTACCTTTTTAAGGTTGATTTGTAGTACCTTCTAACATATGGGTAGTAACTTTTTATTAGGGCCATTGATTCATTCATTCTTCAGATGGTTATTGAGTGCCTCATGTGCTGGTGCTGGGAACTTACTGGTAAACGGAACAGGTCTGAACCTTACAGTCTGGTGGGATCAACAGACATCACATCAAAGGTCAGATGCTCAACTATAGAACTAAAACTGTGATCAGCATGTGCAAACAAGAGGGTCTAAACCTAGACTGGGAGATTGGGGAGCATGTGTACACAGTCCTAGACATGAGGAGGGTCAGGTGACATGGAGGAAAAGAGAATCAGATGACATGGAGGAAAAGAGAGAGCAAGGGGGCAGGAAGGTGCCAAGCAATGGGCAGCAGTGGGCAGTGGTGGTAGAGCCAAGGGGGAGTTGGGGACCAGAACTTCCAGAGTTGTAGGCTGTGTGGTGATTTCGTTCTTCATCCTAAGGGCTCTTGGAAAGGTTGGGAGACTTACAGGCTGGAGAGTGGCAAGATGAGATTGAAATTTGCATTTCACAGAGATGCTGCTGCCATGAGTGTAGATAGCCCAGGAGCTCAGCAGGGAGGAGGAGTGGTGGGGAAGAGAACTGGTATCCCAGGAGGGTGAAGTCAGCAGTGGCTCCTTTGTTGTGGAGAAACCTGAGGAGGGGTGTTCTCTAGGAGAGCCATGTACATGGTGTGACTGGTTCCTCCTAGCTGTGGTATAGTCCTGTGGCCAGTGATGATTCTGCTTAGTTAAATTAGACAGGTGGTTTGGTTTTGTCCCGTAGTTGAGCAGCAGTGACATTTTTCTGGTATTGTGCCGGCCTCCGTTTGAGAAATAAAGGTTTTATAGCACGTGATCTTGAATTTTTTTCAACTCTCAGTGTAATTTCCGAGCGCTCATTAGATACTTCTTCTCTACAGCCTGTCACACTTTATTAAGTTAGAGGCCTATTTTATGTTAAGTTCTCAATACATTGGTATGTTGTAGTGAGGCTTACTAGTTATATGGGTTGTGTTCTGTATATTTGGATTTTGTCAGGTTCTTTTTTCTTTCAGTGTTTTTATTTATTTGATAGAGTGTGCACACATGAGCGTAAGCAGGGGAGGGGCAGAGAGAATCCCACGCAGGCTCTGCTCTGTCAGCACTAAGCCCAACACAGGGTTTGATGCCATGAACTGTGACATCATGACTGAGCCACACAGGTGCCCCGAATTTTGTCTAGTTCTTAACTTGAGGTTTTCAGTGTCAGCTACCACAGATCTTGAAACTAATCGTTTGCCTGATAACCTTTTTGATAAATGATAAATAAAACAATTTCTCTGACTAAAGAATGAAAGAATTTAATAGAGTTCTTTATATTCAACTGATATTGGCATGGGCATTTTGTACATAATTTTTTTTTTTTTAGTTTTATTTATTTTTGAGAGAGACAGAGACAGTGTGAGTGGAGGAGGGGTAGAGAGAAAGAATCATAAACAGGCTCTTTGCTATCAGCACAGAGCCTGATAGGAGCCTTGAACTTGTGAAACCGTGAGATCATGACCTGAGCTGAAACCAAGAGTTGGATGCCTAACCGGCTGATTCACCCAGGCACCCCTTGTACATAATTATGTACAAAACAGTATTAATGTAAAATTATAAGCACTCCCTAAAGTTTTTATTTAAATTTTAAATCTGTTGCTGTGTGGCTAAATACATAGGTATTTTTATTCTTTTTTTCTATTCTCTGTTAGCTGTTTTGTGTTTTTTCAGTCTCATGAATTTAAATGACATTTGACTTATAGAAGTTTGAAATCTCCAGAAGCAATTAGTAACTTTTGATTCGTGTTTTACTAGCTAAACAGATTGAATCTGGTTATTTTATTCTCTGAAGATAAGAATTCTGATGAAAGAAGCATTAGAGAATCAATGCATGCAAAGTAGCCAAATAGATTAAAAGACTAATTAACTTACTGATTAAAACTTAGCAGTAGATGGCAAGCATCTCTCCGAACCCTCTCCTAGGATTAAAGAGAAAATCAGAATGAAGTAGAGAATGTTTTTAAAGAATCTAGTCTGAGCAGACATTCCCACCAGGATTTTCGTTTTCCTTGTGTTTTAAGAAAATGAAGAACATGCAAAATATTTTATTTATGTTCTGAATCTTAAAAAACCCTTTAAAAATAATTGAGAAGAATGTTGGAAGAGATTGGCTCCTTTTTTTACTGGCCTACATTACTTATGAACATACTCCTATGACTTAGAAAAGGCCACCTTTATTTCCAGAAAGAAAGCCCAGCTTTTTGTCATTCTTTTACTGCCTCTTGTGGTTTTCTTCTGGCACATCTGTGTAATGTTTTAGTGACCTCATTTTAGGTCATTTGCAGAGTAGACCTTCATGGTCTACGAGGTTCCGTCATGTTTCTCAGGCTGATCATATAGTACAGTATTAATGTTTATGGTAATGTGCTTACCTATTTCTCTTAAAATAATTTTTAATAATTTACCTATGCTAGTTAATGACTGGATTTCTCATGAGAGTAATTTCATTTTTGCAGTGAACTCTTTATTGGTTTTATGGTGAGTGGTAAGTAGAGCAGACAGTGTTTATTATGTACTGAGCTTTGTACCATCTGAGCATTTCGTATACCCAAAGGATGGAAAAACTCATCATTTTGAATTTTGCCTGTGTGTTTGAATAATACTGATTTTTCTTTTTCTGAATCTTAGTTTTTAATGTGTAGTTTTTTTTAAAGTATATTTCTACCTTCTGATAGGTAATATATCCATGTGGTTCAAAATCTGGAGGATAAGAAAAGTTAATGATTTGTTTTAAACATTACTATGTAGCAACCGTATTGAAAGTCTTTTTTTTCCTCGTAATTCTTTTGTCTGCCCTTGGGAAACAGGTTTCGATTCACATTTTTAAAAAATGTTTGTTTATTTTGAGACAAAGAGTGTGAGTGGGGCAGGGACAGAGGGGGGGGGGGAGAGAGAATCCTAAGCAGGCTCTGTACCGTCAGTGCATAGCTCGACGTGGGGCTCAACCCCATGACCCTGGGATCAGGACCTGAGCCAAAATCAAGCATCGGACGCTTCACCAACTGAGACACCCAGATGCCCCTGATTCACATTTTTAAATGATGCCCTAAGACTTTGTGTATTGACCTTTGACTCTGTACTTGAGTTGATATTTTTACCTAAAATTGTTTTCCTGAATTTCTTTTTGCTTTGACTAAGTTGTAACCAGTTAAAAAAAAAAAAAAAAATTCTACATCTACTCCACTGTAATCATTACGTGAAAACTTAGTTTTTAAAGTGCACCTTTCTAAAGCAACATGATGTCTCTTGGGAGATGACTAGTTGGGACCTGGTTTTAATATTCTCTAGGAATTTAGCTCCCCCTGCCCTGCTTTTATTTACTTAATTAAAAAATTATCAAGGAATTTTTAAATATAAAGGAGAGAGAATACTACAGGAATCCTTAGATGTATGAATCTTAAAATAACAGATCTAGATTCCCAAGGACCATTACCTATTTATTTATTAGACAGTGAGAGCGAGTGAGCAGGGCAGAGGGGCAGACAGGGAGAGAAAAAGAAAAGCAGGCTCTCCACGCTTAGTGCATAACCCGATGCAGGGCTTGATCCCATCCTGAGCCTAAATCAAGAGTCCAGTGCTCAACCGACTGAGCCACCCAGGCACCTCCCCATTACCTATTTTAAAATGACAGTCTCCCCCAAAAAGTCTTACTTCGGTTTTACTACTCATTTATTAAAAAGGCAAAAATATAAATTTGGTCTGATATGGAAAGATCAGCAAGATAAATTAAGTGATAAAAGTAAGGTGTGGTGCACTGCATTTTGTATATACCTTTTTCAAAAAAAAGGAAAATACATATTTGTGTTTGCTTGTATATACCTAAAGTAACTTCAGAAGGATCCAATAAGCAAACAGCAGAAGTGGGTATCTGAGTTATTAGACAAGGGAAGGAGGCTTTGGACTCTTAACCTTTCTGAGATTGTTTGCTTGTTTACTTTTTGAACCGTGTGAAAGTATTAAAAATGAATTTAAATTTGATTTTAAAAATAAAAAATTATTGAAAAATTACAAGTTAAGAATATAGCACAATAATCATTATTTCCCCAGGAAAATTTATAAATTCAGGTAGAAGGTCTTTTGTTTGACTATACCAAATAAATTGTGGATCAATAGGTATGAAAAATGTGCTTTAAAGATTACCTTTTTCTTATCCCTACCCCCCAAATGGCAGGGTAACCTTTGATTGTAACCTTATTTTCCTTTCTCTCTCTCTCTTTTTTTTTAAAGGCTGGTGGGATAGCAGGTGTCTCTGTTGACTTGATATTATACCCTCTGGATACCATTAAAACCAGGCTGCAGAGTCCACAAGGATTTAATAAGGCTGGTGGTTTTCGTGGAATATATGCTGGCGTTCCCTCTGCTGCTATTGGATCTTTTCCTAATGGTAAAATTTATGTTGATATTCTTGTCCGTGCTAGAAAGCCAACATAATGAAGTTTATTTTCCAGATGGTATGTGGTGTCACCCCGTGTAGAATCGCTCATGTGTTGTAGCTTATCTTCTGAATTTGTTTTCTATTCATTAACCCATTGCTTTTGAATCGCTAGTGTGAGATCCTGTTCCACTCTACTTGTAATAGAAGTACAATGGTTTTTAAATGGTTTTTCCTGTTAAAATCCCCAGTTAGAAGCTTGAAAATGTTACTCTAATATTGGTTGTCATACCGTAGAGTAGTGGTTCTCAACCTTGCCTGCGTATTGGAATCTCTTGGGAAGCTTTAAAAAATACTGATGCCTATGTCACCCCGGTAAATTTAATTGGTCTGGGTTTTGCCTGGGTATCAGGAGGTTTAGTAGCTTCCTAGGTGATTCCAATGTGAAGCTGAGTTTAATAACTACTGCCTTGGAGATTCTTTTGGAGCAGGTGAACCTAAGAGGCCTTAAACCTTTTCTGTCTTAACTAAATTCCGCTTGTATGATGCAACCATTTCCCACTAACCTTCTCCTGGATACTCCCCTTCAAATGTCTTTGCTTTTGTTGTAGCTTTGGAGTCACATTATGTGATTTATGGCCTTATTTTGTAATCAATATAATCTGTTTTATTTAATCCACTTGTTAGTATACTTACTATTTTAATTGTTGACTGATGGTTTCAGTGGTACTCAAGCAAACCAAGCAAACAAAACCTTCCCCCATGCCCCAATCCCCGGTTATAGAACCTCAGCTCTAGGAGATTCCTAACCTCTGGAGTCTGGTTTCTTTTTTCTCAGGATAATTCATGAGCAATTCTTTCCTGGTAACCTGGCATTTACATGTCCATCTGTGTTCATCTGGAGCACAGTATTCACATAAAGATTGGTAGTGCAGAGAGAAATTACTGTTTTGGTCCTTTGGTTTCTTCCCCCAGCAGCCCGTAGAACAGCCAACTGTTTTTGAGGTTATCCTTGAATTTTATTTGTCTTACTACTTTTAGTAATTGACTGTTGCAAGTCATTAGCACCCACTCCCTGCCAAGTCCAGTTCTATATGTGGAAGAGAGACAGTGGTTCCTAAATTTGACCACAGTACAATCACCCAATCACCTGAAGACATTAAAAAAGTACGGACGCTGGTGTCTCACTTCCAGAGATGTGATTTCATTGGGCTCAGTTGTGGCCTTGGCAGTGATGCTTAAAGTCTGTTTTTATAGTATTCATTGTTCTAAAGTTTTTTTTTTTCTCATACATATTGCACCGAGGAATTAGTATTGGTAGTATTACCAGTAGTCCAAGGAGTCCATGGTGTTTTAGGCTCATGGGACTTATTTTAAATTCTTGCCAGCAGGACTTTAGCTACATGTGGTTTTGAACTTTTGCACGTGTGAGAAAATGTTTTTCTTGCCGTACTTTTTTTGTTTTTTCACCATCTACTGAACAGCAGTGGATGAGTGATGCTGGGTAGATAGTGCCTGTGTTTCAGAAATGGCCTTTTTGTTCTTCTGGGAGTTTTTGGTGACTTGAAGTTTTCTATCTGGCATCTTTTTTTTTTTTTTTCCTTGTACTATTTAAGTTAAGGTTATAGTTCAGGTTGTAATCTGAGTACCATACACCGATGTAATAGTCAGTGTTTGTAGACTTTTCTGAGAACATACAGTGGTCCTCCTTATCCGTGGTTTTGCTTTCAGTGGTTCATTTACCTGTAGTGAACCGTGCTCCAGAAGTAGATGATCCTCCTCCTGATGCATCATCAGAAGGTCATTAGTAGTGTAATGCTATGTCACAGTGTGTACGCCATTCATCTTACTTGATCTCATCGTGTAGGCATTTTTATCATGTTACATTATCACAAGAAGAGAGGTGAGTACAATATAGGTATTTTTTTTAAAGTTTATTTATTTTAAGAGGGAGCACACGCAGGCGAGGGACAGAGAGCGAGAATCCCAAGCAGGCTCCATGCCGCAAGCCAGTGCCCAAAGTGGGGCTCAAACCCACAAACCGCGAGATCATGACCTGAGCCAAAATCAAGAGTCAGCCACTCAACCGACTGAGCCACCCAAATGCCCCCAGTATAGGTATTTTTGAGAGAGAGCCCACATTCACGTAACTTTTATTACAGTGTATTGTTATAGTTGTTCTATTTTATTGTTCTATTGTCTATTGTATTATTATTGTGTATTATTGTTATCGCTTACCGTGCCTAATTAATGAGTTACACCTTAGCACAGATAGGTATGTACAGGAAAAAAATGTATATAGGGTCTGGTACTATCCATCATTTCAGGCACACACTGGGGGGCTTGGAAGAAATTCCCTGTGGATAAGGGAGGACTGTAATATTCTGCAGGGGTCAGGAGTTGGGGATGAAACGAACTGAGGGTTGAAAGAAGAGGCAGAAGACCCCTCTTCAGGATCTTTACTCTTATTTAGAGGGGAACTTAGGGGACACGCCTGGGTGGCTCAGTTGATTAAGCGCCCAACTCTTGATTTTGGCTCCGGCCATGATCTCATGGTTCATGAGTTGGAGCTTTGAGTTGGGCTCTGTGCTGGGCCTGGAGCC
The DNA here is from genome assembly GCF_023721935.1 of Panthera uncia. Taxonomy (NCBI): domain Eukaryota; kingdom Metazoa; phylum Chordata; class Mammalia; order Carnivora; family Felidae; genus Panthera; species Panthera uncia. The sequence goes on from NC_064816.1 coordinate 32,244,155, forward strand.
TCCTTCTGCCCCTCTCCCCTTTGTTCGTTCTCATTTTCTCTCTCTCTCTCTCTTTCAAAAAAAAAAAAAATTAAAAGGGAACACAAAACCATAGGTTTTTGTTTTTAAATTTTTTTTTTAACGTTTATTTATTTTTGAGACAGAGAGAGACAGAGCATGAACAGGGGAGGAGCAGAGAGGGAGGGAGACACAGAATCCGAAACAGGCTCCAGGATCTGAGCTGTCAGCACAGAGCCCGACGCGGGGCTCGAACTTACCGACCAAGAGATCATTACCTGAGCCGAAGTCAGACGCTTAACTGACCAAGCCACCCAGGCACCCTGGTTTTTGTTTTTAAAGAGCTAGCAGACTCTGTAGGTATTAGCCCAACCCCTGTTCTTTGTTGTAACTTGTCCATAGCCTCACTTGGACCTTGTGACATCATTTGCAATTAGTGGGGCTTTCTTGGGTGTCACACAGGAGAGTTTTGGGATTTACATTTCTTTTTTGGATTTACATTTCTTTTTTTTAATTTTTTAACATTTATTTATTATTGAGAGACAGAGAGAACACAGAGCGTTAGCAGGGGAGGGATAGAGAGAGGGGAGACACAGAATCTGAAGCAGGCTCCAGGCTGTGAGCTGTCAGCACAGAGCCTGATGTGGGGCTCGAACTCATGAACTGTGAGATCATGACCTGAGCCGAAGTCGGTCACCCAACCAACTGAGCCACCCAGGTGGCCCTTGGATTTACATTTCTAAAGAATTTTGTCTATCACAAAAGTAGCGATACAGTCTGACTAGGTTGAGGTGGTTAACCAGGTAAACTTAGAAACTTGTGGCACTTTGTCCTTTGCCTGGAGGTGAAAGGAGAAGGGGGGTGGAGGGTGAAATGTGTAGCAGGTGCAACTTACAGCTGAATGCGGTTGCAGATATTCTAGCTGTACGTGTAGTGTGCTAAAGTAGGAAAAGCCTTATTGAGAACCGCTGTGGGAATAGGGACCTAGGTTAATTATATAGAACTGTTTGCATTGGGACAGTGTGCCTCCTCATTTGGCCTCGTGTTTATTTGTTAGCAGCCTGAGGAGAGTTTAAAAGCCTGTTGATTTTAACTGTGGAGAACTGGTTTTCATTATCAAGCTCTTTTTTTGAGTGTTTTAGACTTGAATGTGATTGTGTTCAGATGTCCTTCAGAAGATGAATTTGTCATTCATTTATCTTTCAGGCCTTATCTTCTATGGAAGTGATAGACATCTTTTGATTAACAGTACATGGCAGGCTTTAAAGCCCTCTTATATAGCTAAGATTAGTTCCTGGTGATAGGTAGCTTTTTTGAGATTTTGATTTGCAGTTGGAATTAAATAGTTGATTGTTTCCTTGATGTAAAGGTGAGTTGATGTAGTAAAAGGTAGCCATGGTTATTTTGAGTGAACAGAAATAAAACTTACCAAATAGATGTTTTATTTAATGTGTATGTTTCCAATCTTAACCTGTCTATAAATCAATGTAGCTCATTATTTTATTACTATACGTAAAGATACTTTGGATCACAGAAATTCGTATCTCATTCTAGAAAGCTTACTAAAAAATGTCAAGGGGCGCCTGGGTGGCTCAGTCGGTTGAGCGTCCGACTTCAGCTCAGGTCACGATCTTGCGGTCGTGAGTTCGAGCCCCGCGTCGGGCTCTGGGCTGATGGCTCAGAGCCTGGAGCCTACTTCTGATTCTGTGTCTCCCTCTCTCTCTCTGCCCCTCCCCCGTTCATGCTCTGTCTGTCTCTGTCCCAAAAATAAATAAACGTAAAAAAAAAAATTTTTTTTTAAAATGTCAAGTGACTTGATACAAAATGGTGAATGCTGGGTTAGCTGTCAGGCTCCCTCAGGGCTGGGATCATGTCTTGTACATTTTCATAAGTCCGGGATTGGCTTTATAACATGGGCTCAGTAGATTCTGTAAGAGTGGGGCAGGAAGGAAGAATACATGTTAAATTATTATCTTTATTTGTTACCTCATAATTTAATAATTAGAGTTTAATTTTTTTTGAGAAACTTATTTCTTAACAGTTTGAATATATATTTAAACTTTGTGAAAGACTGGCTTGTTTTAAATTTCAGCTGCTGCTTTTTTTATCACCTATGAATATGTGAAATGGTTTTTACATACTGATTCATCTTCATATTTGATGCCCGTGAAGCATATGTTGGCTGCCTCTGCTGGAGAAGTGGTAAGTAACAAGTTATGCATATAAAATACTTAAGGAATGCAAACCGTGCTTATATCTTTGATACCGATAATACTTCATTTCATTTTTAAAAGACAGTTCATTTTTAAGTTATGAAAGTCATAAACTCCAATAAATGTAAATGGATTAAACATGATAGTTAAAACATAGAGTTTAGGTCGGAGGAAAGAAAAATCCAGTGATGTGCTGTTTTCTTTTTCTTCTTTTTTTTTTTTTAATTTTTTTTTTTAAGGTTTATTTATTTTTGAGACAGAGAGAGACAGAGCATGAACAGGGGAGGGGCAGAGAGAGAGGGAGACACAGAATCTGAAACAGGCTCCAGGCTCTGAGCTGCCAGCACAGAGCCTGACGCGGGGCTCGAGCTCACAGACCGTGAGATCATGACCTGAGCCGAAGTCGGACGCTTAACCGACCAAGCCACCCAGGCACCCCTGGTGATGTGCTGTTTTCAAAAGACATGCCTAAAATGTAATTGCACAAAGAATAAAATTAAAGAGATGGAAGAAGATATCCGTGGAAATTGTGGTGGCTTTGTGTTGTGTCAACATAAATGAGCTGGAACTCCATTTCTTAGAACTCCCTTTCCAGGGTGGGTCCAGGTTAGGCTGGCTACGAGAGAAACTTGTACAACAATCATAAGGTGGACGTGAAGCAACAATTGTGTCGGTGCTCAGAAGGTTGGTGTTAGAGTCAGGCACTGTTGCAGTTTATGAACCTCCTCTCTGGTCTCCAGCCTCTCCAGTTCCTACTGGATCTTCTCTGTCAGCTTCTCTAGATTCTGAGTCAGATGTGTTGTCTCTGTGGTGAAGGATGCCAGCTTATACTGCAGGTAACCTGTATCATGAAGGTTGATGAGAAACCAGTGTGGCGGTTTATCCTTGCTCTTCCCCATTTCACACCATTTCATCCACCCCATTGCCTGCTCTCTGATTTCTTTCCTAACGCTGGATGCGGAAGCAACAATTCTATGTAACCTGCTTAATCAACTCCCATAAATACTGTTCACACCTTTAATAACTCTTTATTCTTTTTTTTTTTTTTAAGTTTATTTATTTTGAGAGAGTGAGAATGCAAGCTGGGGAGGGGCAGAGAGAGAGGGAAAGAGAGAATCTGAAGCAAGTTTTGTGCTATTGGCACAGAGCCCATCGTGGGGCTTGATCCCACTAACTGTGAGATCATGACCTGACCCAAAATCAAGAGTTGAATACTTAACTGACTAAGCCACCTAGGCACCCCAATAACTCTTCATTTTTATCATTTATAGTGGTTCTACTTCTCTGATCAACTCTGATACAGAAATACAAACTGAAAAAGAGCTGATAGAATAATGTCAATATCAGGCAAAAAAGACTGAAAGTAAAAAAACAAAGAGACCGTTGTACAGTGATACAGTGAACAATTATCTTGGGAGATGTAATAAACCTGGACCTGGCGTAAGTAATACGGTCTCAAAATAAAGCAGAGATGGGCAGAATTATAAGGAGAAATGAATAGAACCGTAATCTTTAAAAATTTAGTTTAACTTTTTTCTTTTCATAAGTGTACTCTCTAATCCCCATCACCTCTTTCACTCATTCCCCCTACCCACCAGACATATAATCTTTGTTGGAGATACTAACTTCTATTTGTAAAATCTTAAGACTAGGCAGACATAAACGTTTATTGAGACCATAGAAGATTTAAAAATGAAAATGGCAAGGTTGGGCTAATGGATATATATTGAGCTCTGCAACCGAGACTTAAAGATTATTCAGGTCTTTTTTTTTTTTTTTAATTTTTTTAATGTTTTTTATTTCTGAGAGAGAGGGAGAGACAGAGCATGAGCAGAGAAGGGGCAGAGAGATAGGGAGGCACAGAATCTGAAGCAGGCTTCAGGCTCTGAGCTGTCAGTACAGAGCCTGACGTGGGGCTCTAACCCATGAACTGTGAGATCATGACCTGAGCTGAAATCAGATGCCCAACCTATTGAGCCACCCAGGCACCCCTATTAAGGTTTTTTTTTTAAGCATACTTGAAACGCTAATAAAAATGTATGACCCAGTAGTACAACAATGCAAATTTCAACGAGTAGTAAAGAGGCAATGTCATACAGATCATTTGGTATCTGATGGAGTAAAATTGGAAAGCAGTGACAAGATAGGCATGTGTTTTAAACAATTATTTGTCTCTTGTAAATAATTCATTACCAAAGTGAAATCATGATGTAGGTGATAAACTATTTGTAATTAAAAAAGAATACAGATATTTTTTCCACCCATACTAACACAGAGAAAGTTACAATACCAATAAAAGTTCCCCACTACCCTCACCCACTCAGCTTTCTTCCAGCCCCTCCTACTCAGTACTAACAGACATCCTGTAATAAAATATTTTCGTGTATCCATCCAGAAGTTGTCTGTTCTTTACTGTTGTTATTTTCAAATTACATGGTCTGGTGTTTATGTAGTCTTACTAAACCCAGAACTTTGTTATGGGCAGGGCACGTTAACAAGAACGGACGACAAAGTGAAGAGAAGGGTCTTAGTATATAAGCCTGTTATCATTTCATCCATTTATATGATTTTTCTGTTTAGAAAAGTAGTGGTATATGTTTACATGAGGAAATTTGAAAAGTGAATCAGGCTTCATAAGATTTACATTAAATATGTGATACATTGTGATTTTGTATTCTATGCAGTATTTTTTTTTTTTTTTAGAAAAGTTGGATGAGAATCTATAAACTATTTTTGAATCTAATTTTTTACTTGAAAATACAGTGAATGGGGAAAGCAGAGATCATGATAGAAAAGTAAAAGTACAGATTAACTTTAAGAAGACAATTAAAAATAACAGATTTATTGTAATTCACAACCTATATAACTCATTTGGAGGTATAATCAAAGGTTTTTTTTTTTTAGTATGTTCAGAGTTGTGCAACCATCACCATGGGCAATTTTAGGACATTGTCATCTCTTCAGAAAGAAAGATCATACCTGTTAGCAGTTACTCCTCATTCCCTCAACCTTCCCACCACAAATCTACTTTTTATCTTTATAGATTTTCCTATGCTGGACATTTCGTATAAATGGAAGCCTCAACATGTGGTCTTTTATGACTGGCTTCTTTGGCTTAGCATGATATTTTCAAGGTTTTATCCATGTTGTAGCATTGTCAGGGCTTCATTCCTTTAATTGCCAAGTAATATTCCATGTGGCTTGAATATTTGCATTATTTTATGGACATTTAGGTTGTTTGCACTTTGGGGCTGTTACGCTAATGTTCCTTTCATGAACATTTTTGTGCAAGTCTTTTTGTTGATGTATGTATTCATTTCTCTTGGATGTACACGTAGGAGTGGAATTATTGGTCAAAGTGGCTGTGCAATTTTACATTCCCAGTAGCAGTGCATAAGGGTTATAGTTTCTGCACATTATTACCATGACTTGATATCTGTCTTATAAATTATAGTCCACAAATAGATGTTTGGTGGCATCTTACTGTGATTTTGATTTATATTTCTCTGATAACTAATGATTTTGAGCATCTTTTCATGTACTTAGGAGTTATTTGCTTATCTTCTTTGGAGACATATCTATTCAGATCCTTTGTTCTTTAATTGGGTTGTCTTGTTACTGAGTTGTGGAAATTCTTTATATATTCTAGATACAAGTCCATTATGAGGCCTATGATTTGTAAAATTTTTTTTACCATATTGTGCTTTGTCTTTCCACTTTCTTAGTAACTTGCCATTTTCTTCACTTTGAAGCATAAATTAAAAATTTTTTATTTTACGTGTTTTATTTTACTTAATGCTTATGGTTTGGTGTTACATCTTTGAAACCATTGCCTGATTTGAGATCATGAAGATTTATACCTGTGCTTTCTTTCCAGAATTTTAGTTTTAACTCTTACTTTTAGGTCTTTGATCCATTTTGAGTAATTTTGTATCTGCTGTGAGGTAGTCAAACTTCAGAATTTTGCATGTGGATATCCAGTTGACCCAGCCCCATTTGGGTCCATTAAAGGGCTTTGGCACCCTTGTCAAAACATAATAGATTGTAAATGTGAGGGTTTGTTTGTAGATTCTCAGTTCTGTTCTGTTGATCTCTGCATCTGTTCTTGTGCTGGTATCACACAGACTTGATTAAGTGTAGCTTTGTGGTAAGTTTTGAAATCAGTAACTACAGGTCCTCCAACTTAGTTCTTCTCTGTCAAGATTGTTTTGCCTATTCTGCGTCTCTTGCATTTTCACATGAAGTTTAGAATCAGCTGCTCAACTTCTGGAAAAAAGGCAACTTAGATTTTGATAGGTATTGCGCCGACTCTGCAAATCAATTTGGAGACAGACTGTTGCTATCTTAAAAATATTAAACTTTGTGATCTATAAATATGTGATGTCTTTCCATTTATTTAGGTCTTATTTTCTTTCAACAGTGTCTTATAGTTTCAGAGTATAAGTTTTGCGCCTGTCTCGGTAATTTATTCTTTTTTAAAAAAATTTTTTTGTTTTATTTATTTTGGAGGGAGGGAGGGAGGGAGAGAGAGAGAGAGAGAGAACGAGAGAGAGAGAGAGAGAGAGAACAAGTGGGGGAGGAGCAGAGAGAGAGGGAGACACAAAATCTGAAGCAGGCTCCAGGCTCTGAGCTATCAGCACAGAGCCTGACATGGGGCTCGAACTTGTGAACCACAAGATTGTGACCTGAGCCGGAGTTGGATGCTTAACTGACTGAGCCACCCAGGCGCCCCGTTTTTTCTTAAGTAATTTATTCTTTTTGATGTTATTCTAAATGGAAATTTTTAAAAATTTCATTTTCAGTTAGTTCATTGCTAATTATAGAAATACATTCATTTTCATATATTGATCTTGTATTGTGCAACTTTATGGAACTCAATCAGTTCTAAAGTGGTTTAGTGGATCCCTTAGGATTTTCTGTACATAAAATCTGTACACTCTATTTGTATGTGCAAATAGAGGTTGTTCTATGTCTTTCTTTTCTATTTCATTTTCTTGCCTTAATTGACCTGGCTTGAAGCTTTAGTACAGTGTAGAATAGGAGTGACAAGAGTGGACATCCTTATCTTTTTTCTGAACTCAGGAAGAAAGTTAGTGTGCCACTATTAACTATGACGTTAACTGTAAGGTTTTCATAAATGTTCTTGATCAAGTTGAAGAAGTTGCCTTCTATTCCTAGTTTGTTGGATGAAGGTTTTTTAATTTTTGAAGGGCTAAATTTTGTCCGTGATTCTGTTCATCCATTGAGATAATCGTAAGGTTTTTGTTTTTTATTTTGCTGATATGGTGTATTACATTAACTGGTTTTCAGACATTTTCAGATCACTCTTGCATTACTGGGATAAACCTCATTTGATCATGGTATATAATACTTTTTATTTAGTGCTAGGTTTGTTTACTAGTATTTTGTTGAGGACTCTGTTCATAAGAGATACAAGTCTGTAGTTAACTTTTTTTGTGCCTTTCTGGTTTTGGTATCAAGATAAAACTGGTCTCATAGAACGAGTTGGGAAGTATTAGGACAATTTAAAAGAAAGTTATTTGTAAGGGAATGTAGTCAAAATAATTACATCATTTTAGTTGATGAAAACATACCAGATTATATCTGGGAAATCCAAGAGAAAAGGAATTATGGGGGAGATAGTCTATTTTATAGAAAAGCAAGTGTCACTCTGTGTGATAATTTGAATTGTTGAGGTTATGATATTTGATAGGGACAAAGATGATCTTTGGTCTTCTTTGGTATTTTTGCATCTTAAAAATTTATTTTGTATATCTGGGATATATGAAACTATACTTTTCCATTTCTATAAAATGAATTTCTTTAAAAAAATTTTATTTTAGTATAGTTAACATACAGTGTCATATTAGTTTCAGGTGTACAGTATAGTGATTCAACAATTGTATATATTACTCTGTGCTCATCATCCATGTCACCTATGCCACCCCCACCCCCACCCAGCTGCCCTCTGGTAACTGTCCATTTGTACTCTGTAGTTAGGAGTCTGTTTTTTGGTTTGTCTCTCTGTGGTTTTTGTTTGTTTGCTTATTTTTTTTTTTTAATTTTGTTCATGTCTGTTGTTTCTTAAATTCTACATGTGAATAAAATCGTATGGTATTTGTCTTTCTCTGACTGGCTTAATGCACTTAGCATTACAGTCTTTAGGTCCATCCAGGTTGTTGCAAATGGCAAGATCTGACATCACTGAATTTCTTGATGTGAGAAATCTGTTGTATGGTTCCTTGAAGAGAATGTTGAAATTAGCCTAAGAAACACTAAATTCACTAAAGTTGATTTTATAAAACTTGCTTTGATATTGTTTTAAAAATGATTTTGCAGGACCCAAGTCCCAAGTTAACTCTGGAATTTTTTAAAAGAAAAATTGCCTTCATGATTTACCGAAGTTAGAAAAGTGATGAGACTAGCAGTGTATTATTTTCTCAGTAGGAAGCAACACAAAGTAGTAACTCCTTTATGAGCTGCAGACCCCTTTAGGGCTCTAATGAAACCTGTGAACGTCTCTCCAGGAAATGAACATGAGGACATTTTGCATAGAATTTCTGGGCATTTTTGTTCCCTCTGCTCTTACCCAAAGTAAGAATTCCGGTGCTTGAATTGTACTGGAAAATTAGTTTAAACTGCAATTTAAAACCAATTTATATTTCATTTAAAAACAAAAAAAATTTAAGCTGTTACCCAAGGTTCATATTGTTTTTTGTGATTATATTCTGGCTTTAGAACCTCTTTACATGCAGTAATTTTTGAGTATATATACTAAAGAATAACAAGTTGTGTGTGAGAGTTTTATTGTCTCAGGTTGTGAGAGTTTGTTCTTACGACAGCCCTTGCCTCACATTATTTTAGAATTGTGTATTGCTTTAACCTTAAATATTCTCATAAACTCAGTATTTGGTTTATATTTTATATTTTATAGTATGTTGTTGAGAACAAGCAGCAAAAAGAACTTGGCCACACAGGGATCTCTTGCCTGAAAGCTAATTTGCCATGTCGAAGGACAGGTTTTCTTCAATTTTTTTTTTCAACGTTTTTTATTTTTTTTTATTTTTGGGACAGAGAGAGACAGAGCATGAACGGGGGAGGGGCAGAGAGAGAGGGAGACACAGAATCAGAAACAGGCTCCAGGCTCCGAGCCATCAGCCCAGAGCCTGACGCGGGGCTCGAACTCACGGACCGCGAGATCGTGACCTGGCTGAAGTCGGACGCTTAACCGACTGCGCCACCCAGGCGCCCCAGGTTTTCTTCAATTTAAGAATTTTCTGTCTCTTAAACTTAGCAGGAATATGTAAAGTAATACGTAATTAGGGCAAATGATAGTTGCTAGATTAATCATGTTAATGGCATATCTTTTCATGTCTAAAAAATACTTCATATTTTAATACACTCTGTAACTGACATTTAAAAAATATTGGAGCCTTTGTTGTTGTATTCCATGGGAACTCTTGCACGTGGGAGGTGCAAGAGTTAGGAATGTTAGTTAGGAAACAAGTGTCCATAACACAGGAGATAAACAATTCTGGGACAGTCATACCTTTATTGTGTCTCTTAGGATTTCCATGGTCCCATAAGTGTCAGGTGTCTTTTTATATTTCTTGTGATGCTTGGAGAACTTTGGAAGGAGAATTGATCAGTAGTGGGTATAGAGATTGACCTCACAGGTGAAACATAGCTTGATGTTGACCTTTGATTGATTTTAAATTTGGTTACAGTTTCATATGTTGAAGAGATTTTTAGGGTTTGTAGAAATGCTGGTTTTGACACTCCAGATATCTTGGCACTTTTTCTTTTCTTTTCTTTTCTTTTCTTTTCTTTTCTTTTCTTTCTTTTTTTTAAAGTTTGCGTACATATTTTTATTGCAAACATTGATGAAAGAGTGAACATCACAAGATTTTTAAGCATAAAAATTAATATGTAGGAAAATGGACCAACTTCAAGGAGACAAAGCAATAATGTTAAATTTGTTACAGTTATGGAAATCTTGTTCATGTATTTTTTTTTTTTATTTTTTTTAGCTAGGACTTTTTTATTTTATTTTTAATTAATTTCTAAATTTATATCCAAGTTAGCATATAGTGCAACACTGATTTCAGGGGTAGGTTCCTTAATGCCTCTTACCCATTTAGCACATCACCCCTCCCACAACCCTCCAGTAACCCTCTGTTCCCCATATTTAATAGTCTCTTATGTGTTGTCCCTCTCCCTGTTTTTATATTATTTTTGCTTCCTTTCCCTTATGTTCATCTGTTTTGTGTCTTAAATTCCTCATATGAGTGAAGTCATATGGTACTCGTCTTTCTCTGACTAATTTCACTTAGCATAATACCCTCTAGTTCTGTCCACATAGTTGCACATGGTAAGATTTCATTCTTTTTGATTGCTGAGTAGTATTCCATTGTATCCATCTTTATCCATTCATCTGTCGATGGACATTTGGGCTCTTTCCACACTTTGGCTTTTATCGATACCACTGCTATAAACATTGGGGTGCATGTGCCCCTTTGAAACAGCACATCTGTATCCCTTTGATAAATACTTAGTAGTACAATTGTAGGGTAGTTCTATCTTTAATTTGTTGAGGAACCTCCATACTGTTCTCCAGAGTGGCTGCACCACTTTGCATTCCCACCAGCAATGCAAAAGAGGCCCGTCCTCTTTCTCCACATCCTCACCATCTGTTGTTGCCTGAGTTGTTCATGTTTGTCATTCTGACAGGTGTGAGATGGTATCCCATTGTGGTTTTGATTTGTATTTCCCTGATGATGAGTGATGTTGAGCATCTTTTCATGTGTCAGTTGGCCCTCTGGATGTCTTCTTTGGAGAAGTGTCTATTCCTGTCTTTTGCCCATTTCTTCACTGGATTATTTTGTTTTGGGTGTTGAGTTTGATAAGTTCTTTATTGATTTTGGATACTAACCCATTATCTGATATGTCTTTTGCAAATATCTTGTCCCAGTCTGTCGGTTGCCTTTTAGTTTTGCTGATTGTTTCCTTTTTGATTTTGATGAGGTCCCAATAGTTCATTTTTGCTTTTGTTTCCCTTGCCTCTGGAGACATGTTGAATAAGAAGTTGCTGTGACTGAGGTCAAAGAGGTTTTTTGCCTGCTTTCTCCTTTAGGATTTTGATGCCTTCCTGTCTTATGTGTAGGTCTTCCATCTATTTTGAGTTTCTTTTGTGTATGGTAAAAGAAAGTGGTCTAGGTTCATTTTTCTGCATGTCACTGTCCAATTTTCCCAGCACCATTTGCTGAAGAGACTGTCTTTAGTCCATTGAATATTCTTTCCTGCTTTGTCAAAGATTAGTTGGCCATGCGTTTGTGGGTCCATTTCTGGGTTTTCTATTCTGTTCCATTGATCTGAGTGTCTGTTTTTGTGCCAGTACCATTCTGTCTTGATGATTACAGCTTTGTAATACATCTTGAAGTCCGGGATTGTGATGCCTACAGCTTTGGTTTTCTTTTTCAGGATTGCTTTGGCTATTCGGGGTCTTTTCTGGTTCCATAGAAATTTGAGGATTGTTTGTTCCCAGCTCTGTGAAGAATGCTGGTGTTATTTTGATAGAGATTGCTATCTTGGCACTTTATTAAACCAGCTTTCCAAAGCCATTCAGTATCCATTTTCTCAATAAATGCCTGAGAAATGTATATACCGCCTTTTTATTTTAGTAACTTATATCAGTTTCATAGAGCATAAACTTTTGGTTTCAGATTCATACAGCTGTGGTTTCCAAAAGTGACAGAAAGACAGGGGTGAATGTAGGAGAAGCAAATTTTCATTGGTAAGTTAAAAAGGAAAACAAAAACATTTATAGCTGTCATTGGTCAGAAAGGAATAGAGATCTAGAGAAAATAAGAAATAGTTTGGTGATTTTCTGTAACGTTTATTTTGATAGAAGATTGTTAGGTTGCAGACAGATTCCTTAGAAACAATAACGTATTTTGTTGGTATCCAGTGTGTCCACAATTACTTTATCGTAGGAACTATAAGTGTATGAAAGAGACAGAAGCATGCTGCCATAATAACCATTCCCTGCAGCTGCACCTTGATTAAAACTTAATGACGAATCAATAGAACCATAATTACCACCTTCTACCTTATGTTTGTAATTTGGAATACAGTAAAATCGATCAAATAAGATTTAATATGTAACAACAGTTAGAGTCTTGTTTGTGCCACTTTTATTAGGAAGGTGGCTGTACCAAATCTCTAAATCCCTACCTCAATTATTTTACCGCTCAGCTTTCATCAGACACAGAAGAAGTCCTGTGAGAAGTAGAATCTGTAATTAGATCAGAAGGGTTGGGCAGGTTTACTTTAATACAACAGATGCTGTAACATTACAGTAATAGTGGTTTGTTTTTAGTGTTTAAGATTTAACTTTTCCTGGGTCTTAATTCTGCTTTTGGCTTAGATTCATGTTGTTTTCAGAAACGAAAGATCCTTGAAATTTCTTTGTAGCCTAAGGCAGCCACTCTGAATTTAATGTATGCATGGGTGACGTGTGGATGTCCTTATACACGTAGGTGCTGGTTGATTATCCTTTTGGTCCCATTCTAATTTGGAATTGAGAAAGCTAGGAAATAAATTTTATCATATTTTGTAGTTGCTTTTCTGAGAACCTCTAACAGTAATTCTCCAGGTGTAGTCCAAAGAGCACCTAGACTCCGTTGCCCGGGCAGCTGGTTACAGATGAAGATTTTTGGACATGGCACCAGGAGCCCTGCTTTTTAAACACAATTCCTGGGTGGTTCTGGTGCTCACTGATATTTAAACACCACTGATTTAGAGTTATCAAAAATTTAAGGGGCACCTTGGCGGCTCAGTCAGTTCAGTGTCTGACTTCAGCTCAGGGCATGATCTTGAGGTTGGTGAGTTTGAGCCCTGCGTCAGACTCGCTGCTGTCAGTCTGTCGGCACAGAGCTCACTTGAGATCCTCTGTCCCCTTCTGTCTGTCGTTCCCCTGCTTGCACTTTCTGAAAAATAAATATTAAAAAAATTTAAATGTCTATCCCACTACTCAATTTTTATACTGTATTGGTTCAGCAGTCCCATCCTTACGAATATGTCAGTGGGTGCTGAACACGAGGAGTGCCACATGCTGACCAGAAGTGCCATCCCTTTCGTCTGCCTCAGAATTGCAAATTTGCAGACCCACTGAGGGATCTCGTTTAGTCACAACTGACTGGTTCTGAGGGTGGCAGCTTACTTGGACATGTTGATTCAGATTTGGAAGATAGAGTGAGGTTTGCAGCTACATCTGACATTTTCTTCAAGGCCTGTGCCATCCCAGACCCTTGAAAACGAAGACAGTTTATGCTTTTGTGTAGCTCATCTACCACACCTTTGTTGTGCGGTCGTCCGTTCGGGGCTTATGGGTTAGCAGCATATGGATTAGGCGAGTTGTTAGCACATCCTCTTTCTTCGGCTTCCCCACTGAATTGGCTCCTTGGAGGATTCACAGGCCTTGAAGCAGTCTAGCGTCTGTCAGGAGCAAAGCACAGCGCGCGTGTTGGTCACCATTGTGTTTTCCCTGGGGGAGATTTAAGCCATTTTTGATGGTGTTGTGAGTAGCTTTTAAAATGTCTGTATAGGGGCGCCTGGCAGGCTCACTTGGTAGAGCTTGCGACTCTTGATCTTGGGGTTGTGAGTTCGAACCACTTCGCAGGTAGGGATTACTTGGAAAAAATCTATTTAGTGTTTTTCGTGGTCTTTACTGGCCTTCTTTTTCTTTTACAGAAGAACCACTGAACAAGATGATAAGATAATAGAAGGAGGTTGACAACTTTAGAAATGTGTTTTATCTTTTGAAATAATCCTAATAGATTTTGAAATACCCATAAATTCTTGGAGAGTCACTTTGGTTTGTAGTTGTAGTATTATTTTGCCAGACCTGTGTGCGGTTGTGTGACCGAGCCATGGAGACAGGGTGAGCAGGAAGGAAGATGACCGCGCCCGAAGTGAAGTGTGGTTATTAACTCAGGCAGCAGCTCCGCGAGGCTGCGGACGGAGCTGGTTGTGTCTATAAAGGTGGAGGCGGCATGCATGTACAGGTGTTGCTTGGAGATTTGTTGGACAATTAGAAGCTGAAACTGGACTGTCACATGCTTCGCTACTCTCAAACAAGGGCACATCATGGGGATGTGCTCAGGCAGCCTTTTACCCTATTCTGTTTATTAGGTAGTGTTTCTGGGAACCTATTCTTTTTCCTTTTTTTGAGTGTTTGTTTTTGAGAGAGAGTGAGCGTGAGTGCCTGCACTCACGGATGAGTGGAGGAGGGGCAGAGAGAGAGAGAGAGAGAGAATCCCAAGCAGGCTGTGTGTGTGGAGCCTGATGTGGGGCTCGAGCCCACAAACTGTGAGGTCATGACTGGAGCCTAAATCAAGAGTCAGATGCTGAACCAACTGAGCCACCCAGGTGCCCCTAAAAATTTTACATTTTTAAGTAATCTCTATGCCCAGTGTGGGGTTCACACTCAGGACCCCACGATCAGGAGTCACATGTTCTACCAACTGAGCCAGTCAGGTATCCCTGGGAACCTTTTTTCACTTTAGGGCCTTAAGTACATGAGGAACAGACTTTTTTTCTTTTTTCTTTTTTTCATTTAAGAGAGAGAGAGAGAGAGAGGCATGCACAAGCAGGGGGAGGGGCAGAAGGAGAGAGAATCCCAAGCAGGCTCCACAGTGAGTAGAGTCCTGATCCAGGGGCTCCACCCCGTGACTCTGGGATCATGACCTGAGCCAAAAGCAAAGAGTCAGGTGCTCGACCCACTGAGCCACCCAGGCACCCCAAGGAACCCAGACTTTTTAATAGCTTCCCAAGAATCCTAAAGTGTAAGAATTACACAAAAAATTATCTCAAGAATGTAGAAATAACTTGCTTTCCACCGTCATCCTTTAAACCCTGTCCTTTTCATGTCCGTTCCTCACTTGGACATCTTTGATTCCTGGTACGTAGGCTGCTTTCCTTCAGCTCCTCCATTTACCCTGCAGGTGCAGATTTAGATGTAAAGTCCTTACTAGGTTCTAGGCATTGGGGATAAAGCGACAAGATGATACACTGCCTTGGAAAGTCTTGCCATCTAAGGTGGAGATGGATGTTTAAGGTGTAGGTACACTGAAGGGTTACAGGTATTTTAAGTAAAGGGAGTACAAGGTACACTGAGAGCCTGATAAGAAAAGGAATGGTTTTGTCTCGATGGTGTTGATTCAGGAAAGGCCTGATAGAACAGCTAACCCTTGAGCCACATTTTAGGGTATGATTGTTAGGTGGGAGGGTGCCAGCACGGGTATTGAGTTTGTGGAAAGTCCTTATTAGACATTTTCAAGTTCTTGATGGAGCATAGGCATGACTGGGCCATCATGAAATGAAGCAGGGCAGGGGGTGCTGGAGGGCCTTGCCTGCTGGGGGAAGGACTTTGGCTGTTATCTTTTGAACGGCTGCGTAGGAGGGCACCAGTGGTAGGGATTTTAGGAACCTGCCCTCGTAGCTGTGTGGGTTGTGGTGTTTGAACGGAACACAGGAGACTACTCCAGAACCCCCCAGAGAGAGAGAGATGAACAGAGCCTCAACTAAGGCAGAGGCATGGGGTTCAGAGGGAGAAGGTGAATTTGTGTGATAAGAGAATTGGCATAAGGATGGTAATTCTTTCATTTTTAAAAAAAGTTTATTCATTTTAAGAGAGAGACAGCATGAGTTGGGGAGGGACAGAGAGACGGGGAGAGAGAGAATCCCAAGCAGGCTCTCTGCTGCTAGCACAGAGCCAGATGCAGGACTTGAACTGACAAAACTGTGAAATCGTAACCTGAGTCAAAACCATGAATTGGACACTTAACCGACTGAGTCACCCAGGCACCCCAAGATGGTCGTTCTTTCAAAAGCACTTCCAACAGCATTCCTCCAATGCATATTGCTTCATGGATACCTTTGTTAGTATGGGGTGGGGGTGGGGGTGAGGGGGTGCATAAGCTTAAACTGTGCAGTGGAGTCTTCTGAGCTAAGTCAGCAAGCACGTCCTGTTTCACAGTTGTCCCAGCCATCTGAGCCTGAGCGAATGTGCAGAAGGGCCAGGGAGACCCTCTGGGCTTGGCACGACCGATGTCTGCTGATGACCCCACTTTGAGTACAAGCATGGATATGCAGAGAGGTTTTTCAGGGAGGCTTTTTGTAAAGGACCAGGTTGCCCCACCACCCCTCCAATTTCTTGGTGATTTCCTCCTTTAACACATTTCAGATTATTTTCTGTTTTATGGATTTGCTTGTCTCTCCCTAGTGTAGAATGCAGCATTAATTCAGACCGTATTGATTCTTGATCTAGGACAGTGCGTTTCATTGACTATCTTGTTTACTTACTGGACAAGAGGGAAGGGAAGCTCTGTGTTGGCTTTTTATTTAAGAGCACTATCAGGTTCTGGAACACAGTTAAGTTCAATTTTATAGAAACAATAAACAAGATTTTCATGTAAGATGATGAAGTTGAAATCATTTCAAGCCACAGGAATATTTGGTCAGTTAGTGCCACTACATTTTAAATGGAAAAGCCAAACACTTGTCTCCAAGGACCAAACTACTGAAGGTCAGATTAGCCACTTCTCTGTAAGTCTGCACTTTGTCAGTGATAAACCTTTACTTTCTCACATGCTCTTTGGTTAAGATTAGGGTTCGTACTAGCATAATGAATTAAATCCCACTGTCATAGAATTGCTCTAATTTGTAATTGTATACTTTTCAATATTTGAATGCCTATTCTCTAACACTGTGATTGATGCTAAAAAACATATAGTAACACATTTTTATCCCTGTCCTTGAGGAGTGTATGAGTAATAAATTGGATAAATTTATTAAGTAGCTGGAGAATATATTGACTGCCTCTGTAAGGAGACAGTATAAGGGTCATACCTGTCCAGTAACATAGATCAGGCTTGGAACTCTGACTTGTTACGCACCCTGTTTGCTATGTGTGTCTGTAGGCCATATACCTAACTTCACTGAGCTGCTATTTTCCTCATCTTGAAAAACAGGGTTAATGCTACCCAACTCACAGTTCTTGTAAGAATTAAGTAGGGGCGCCTGGATGGCTTAGTCAGTTAAACGTCCAACTTCAGCTCAGGTCATGATCTCACAGTTCGTGAGTTCGAGCCCCGCGTCGGGCTCTTTGCTGACAGCTCAGAGCCTGGAGCCTGCTTCGGACTCTGTGTCTCCCTCTCTCTCTGCCCCTCTCCTGCTCATGCTCTGTCTCTCTCTGTCTCAAAAATAAATAAAAACATTAAAAAAATTTTTTAAAAAGAATTAAGTAGTACATCACTTAAAAAGTGCTCAGCCTAGCATCTGATCTGTAAAGTCCAATTTTCCAGTGCATGTCACACAAAGTGCTTTATGTAGCACATTTTCAGAATTACATATTTTTTGGAGAAAATCATTTCAGAAGAAGACATTGAAATTGACAGAGTTTCAGTGACTTGTTCAAGGTTCCACAGCTGCTGTGGACAGTTAAAATACATTGGAGAATGAATAGTTAAGACGAACATTTCTCTGTGTAGTTTTTACTTTTGATGTAATATTTTAAAAATGGCAGAAGTGGTGCAAAAGTGGAGATGAGAGGTGTATTACTTGGGTAATATTATGAACTCTGATTGCTGTGGGTTTCTTAAAATAAGAAAAGGTTGGAGTTCTAAAATATGCTGTTGGTTACAATGGTAGGCAGAATAATGGCCCTTTAAAGATTTCCTAGTCCCTAAAACCTGTGACTATGTTACCTAACATGGCAAAAGGGGCTTTGCAGATAAGGTAAAGTTAAGGATCTCGAGGACAAGATTTTCTGGGATTATCTAGGTGAGCCCAAGGTCCTCATAAGTGGAACGCAGGAGTGTCAGAGGTTTTGTGATGCTGTGCTCCGTCTTGAAGAGAGAAGAAGGGACCACAAACCACAGAATGCAGTGGGCTATAAAAACAAGGAAATAGATGCTTCTTTAGAAACTCCAGAAGGAATACCAACTGGCTGACAATTTGATTTTAACTCAGTAAGACTTAGTTTGGAATTCTGACCTCCAGAATTCTGAGAGATTAATTTGTGTTATTTTAAGCCACTGAGTATGTGGTACTTTGTTTGAGCAGCCATAAGAAACTGGTACAGTTACCTTGACATTACAGTCTCCTCCACTTTCAGATTTTCTATGAGTTAGTATGTATGCATCTGTCCACAGGGCTTTGTCACCTCCTGGGAAATCATGGCTCCTTTCTGTTACAGAAAGGAACAAAAGTGAAAAAGCCATTTACAGCTTACGTCTTATGTAACATTCTGTGAACAGCCTTTAGAAACAAAGCCTACACAATGATATAATTTTTGTTGAGAGGACTGTTAAGTTTCTGTTGGAGTCTGGATTATCAAGAACAGGAATTTTGTCAGGCAGGAGAAGACTAATATCTACAAAAATTAAATATTTTCTTCTAATGACTTTTGGCTGTTTATGTAGGTGGAAGGAGTCTAATAAGTAAGAAAGGTATGACGAACTTGTGTCCCCATATCAGTGGATAAAATGTAAATCCCAAGGATGATAAATTAGGAGTTAGAAACTGCTGCTAGGATGGTTTTATCAATAGCTGTGATTCCATTTGTAACCAGAAGATGGCAGAATTGACACACAGATGAACTTACAGTTAAAAGGTTTTTGGTTTTAAACGATGGTTCAGAAAGATATGTTAGATTTGGAAACCTGTGTTCCAGAAAGAATTTTGAGAATTACACAAAGAATGTGAAGTAAAATACAAGTAAGTAACTTGCACGTTGCAGAATTTTTCAGAGTGTCATAAGGTTTTTCTCCCTCTTACTGATTTGCCACACTGGAGTTTACTCTGCAAAGTCCAAAGCAGCCCTTGCTCTGAATATGATTAAACTGTGGCTGTATTCAGTTTATTTAGGTTTCTGTTGAACTGACAAAGATTTACCTGTCTAAACATGAAGAATCAGCCGAACTAAACTTTGAAACTTTAAGTTCATTAGATGCGTGTTGATATATCTTTGATGGGAAATACTTCTGGAGACAGTAATCGGAAGATGTGGGTTTCATCCTAACTTCCTAAGCCAGGTAGTGCTCTGACCTTCAGTAGCTTCTGTCTCAGGCTGGTATGTATTTAACGTGCTGACAATTGGCTTCTAATATCAGAGGCACATTTATGGGTCATTGATGAAGTTTCCTTTAGAAAAATGAAAATCAGGTAAATGATTGTGAGCTGTGTTAAAACAATTGGGGAAATGATGTAATGTTAATGGAAGGTACTTTCGGTGGTGCCCAGTGGCCTCAAAGAGCATTTCAAGAGTGACAGGACAGAGGTGAGGCCATAACAGGCTGGCAGCGAGGTGTGGAGGTGTGGGACGTGGCCGTGGCAGTGAAAGAACCAGAGGTTCCTCTTCTCTGCCTTCACTCATTTTACCAAATGGGAGGTTGAAGTTGACAGTAGTTTTTTCCCTTTTACACACTTAGTCTTAGAACTTGTAGTGTTTGTGTCTTGGTGTTTAATAAATACTAAAAGGAGACATTTCAGTTTCCGTTACAAAAATAAATTTAAAAAAACATATCAGGGTAAGTTGTTTTTTTTAATGTTAAAGAAGAATCTTGGTAGCAGCTTTATTATTATTATCAATTTTTAATCTAAACTTTATCTTATTTTTGGCATGTTTAATTCTAATGAAGCCAGTGTTGTATTTTAATGTGGCTTAAAGATGGGGACATATATTATCTTTATGTTTTATTTTTATTAGTTTTATTTTTTGGTAGACCCTCAACATATAAGACGCTCTTGGATATAATGAAAATGCCACCATTTCTGTGTCATGGATTCATACTGAACCCCAGATTTATGAGGAAGGAATTCTCTAGAGAATGGATTTACCAAGAGACCACGGATGACATTATCTTGATCTCCTTTCATGGAATCACAATACTATAACGTGTTTTTGTTCTTGTGCAGTGAAATACTCTGTTGTAGCTCAGATTCAAATCTAAGAAAGATCAGAGTTAATAGAAAACCAAATCGAAGGCATTGGAGTTACTGGAGGAAATAGAGGCGTTCCTTTGTGGCCTCTGTCTCATGCCAAAATTGCCACGCCACGGAAGTCAAGAAGCCTTGCTGGGCGCTTTGTACCTCTTCCGTTAGTGAGATTGTTTTTCATCTAAGGACCTTTTCAAAGTTTTTGTTTTGCTTCTGTATTTTTAAGAAATAAAAACATAATGTAAGAACATGAAGGGTTATGAAGCATGAAGTTCCATAAATATTTATGCCAAGTCGCAAAAGTAGACCATTCCTATTTTCTTGACATATTGAGGTCATATTTCACTCTTGACCTCTTGAATTGAAAAATACAAGGAGTTAGTGAACCTTTTTCTTTCCTTTCTCTTTCCTTATTTATTTATTTTCATTTCTTTAATGAGTTTTAGAGGCTGGGGGCTATCCTTTTAGGTTCATGTAAGTTTCAGCGGACCTTGTTTTCTGTCCTGGCTTATAAGTATGGATTTAAAAGTTTGCACACTTATGAAGAGTAACACGATTTATACCCAATTTTAGGCCTTAGTGATAATCAGGTGTTTAATCTGTTTTGTGTGTGTGTCCTTATCTGTAAAAATTGGTACTTGTCAAGGTTAATAATAAGTAGGGTTGCATTGAAAAGCACATTAAAAAAATTTGTTTTTAATGTTTATTTTTGAGAGAGACAGAGCGTGAGCAGGGGAGGGCAGAGAGAGGGAGACACAGAATCCGAAGCAGGCTCCAGGCTCTGAGCCGTCAGCACAGAGCCCGACGCAGGACTTGAACTCATGGACCACGAGATCATGACCTGAGCTGAAGTCGGATGCCTAACCGACTGAGCCATCCAGGTGCCCCAAAAAAGCACATTTTAAATTGGCCCTTTCATTTTATTTTCTCCCTCAATTAAAATCTTTGGTCCATAACATATTTGTGCTCTTTAATATTATGTTAATGAAACTTACCAAGTAATGATACCTGTTCATGATAGAGAATTTAGACATGCGGGTAGGCAGAAAAGGAGAAACATTACTTGTAATCCCACTTTGTTTTTTCAAGTCTTTAATATAGGTAATCTAATGTTAAGTACAAAGAAAAAAATAGCTTAAAAATTCTGGAGTATTGGTTGTTGACCTGTCAGATGTGATTACGGTCTGTTTAGGACCTGTGTCAACATGAATGCTGGAGCAGGACCCAAGAGTACCTGGAGTTTCTCCTCCATTGTTGCATGGGGGTGTGGTGATAGGGTCTAGGGTGCTGGGTTGGGAGCTAGTTGAGGCTGGGGTGGGGAGTGGGACAGATGACTAGGTGTAGCCAGCTGCTGATCAGTCTTGCTTCTGTTGATGTATGCATTATTTACAGTGGAGCAAAAGCCCTTTTGGTTCATTCTTTCAGCCTGTTTGAAATGACTGGCATGTGAACACTAGGTGATGCTGTTCTAGGTGCTGGGGGTTCAGAATAAGTCAGTGTGTTTCTTGCCATTGAGGGACTTCTAGACAGATGGGTCTGGAACAAGATGGCAGGAGGTGTGAGGATATCTATAAGCACAAGGGAGATAAGTTTCTGGGCTGACAAAACAATGCATGTCCATTAAGGGTCTGAGGCTTTTAGGTTGAAAAAATGCCTTGGGACATGTTGCAGTGACCCTTTATATTATTCCTTTTTGACTGTATTTTTTTGATTATGAGAATAATTTCAATTTTCATAGCAGTTACTTCTTTTTTAAGATGTAATTAATTAAATTATATATTTTAGGTTGCCTGTCTGATTCGTGTTCCTTCGGAAGTGGTTAAGCAGAGGGCACAGGTGTCTTCCTCTTCAAGAACATTTCAGATTTTCTCTAACATCTTATATCAAGAGGTGAGATATGTTTTTAAACTCTTTCTTTATTGAGAAATATTTTATTAAAAAAATTTTGTTTTAATGTTTCTTTTTGAGAGAGACAGAGACAGAGTGTGAGCAGGGGAGGAGCAGAGAGAGGGAGACACAGAATCTGAAGCTGTCTTCAGGCTCAGAGCTGTCAGCACAGAGCCTGACATGGGGCTCGAACTCAAGAACCGCGAGATCGTGACCTGAGCTGAAGTTGGATGCCAACTGACTGAGCCACCCAGGTGCCCTGAGAGAGATTTTATAATAGCTAATATGAACACTGTGGTTCTCATCCCAGGGGCCTTAGAAGAGACCATGAAGATAAATTTAATGCTCAGTCACAGCAGCTTTTTATGCTAAGATTATTTTTGCTTTTTTATTTGTTTTCAAATTTTAATTTTAATATTTTTTCTCCAAATTTCTAAACAACACGTACTGAGTGCCCCCACTGTGTACATGTCCTACATTGTCATTGTCCTGTAGTAGTTTCAGAATCAGACATGGAATAAATCATAAAAATGTGAAGTGAATAAAGATACCATGTTAAAATGTTACCATAGAATTTGGGGACCCATGGAAGAGGAGTACAGTAATGGGCATAGTGACCAGCATCATTATGTTTATATTAAAATTAATTCCGGGGGCACCTGGGTGGCTCAGTCAGTTAAGTGTTCACCTTTGGCTCAGGTCATGATCTTATGGTTCATGAATTCGAGCCCCACATTGGGCTGTTCACCTGCTTCGGATCCTGTCTCTCTCTGTTCCTCCCCCAACCACATGCTCTCTCTCTCGAAAAGAAATAAACGGGGGCGCCTGGGTGGCGCAGTCGGTTAAGCGTCCGACTTCAGCCAGGTCACGATCTCGCGGTCCGTGAGTTCGAGCCCCACGTCAGGCTCTGGGCTGATGGCTCGGAGCCTGGAGCCTGTTTCCGATTCTGTGTCTCCCTCTCTCTCTGCCCCTCCCCCGTTCATGCTCTGTCTCTCTCTGTCCCAAAAATAAAAAAAAAAAAAAAAAAAAAAAAAAAAAGAAATAAACGTTAAAAAACATTAATTTCTTTTTTACTTGTTAATGTTCCACTGTGGATCAGAGGTCATTCTTGCTGGCCAAGTCACTGGGGACCATCAAGCTGCTTTTCTTTGTATTTTTTTGCAGAAGCCCCCTCCTCCCGTGTTTTAAAAACAGTATTCAGTCACATGGAAATTTCAATGGGTCTAGGTTTTAGAAAAGTTACTCTTAATAGTTTTTTTGTCACTTAGGTGAGGAAATAACTGAGTATTTGATCAGAGGATCATGAGATCAATCCAGTAAAGAGACCCTATTGTGAATCATGTGGACAGTTGAATAAATCAAGGCTTGTCCAGAGATATTTATCACCTTGGAGGATTATTAATGAATTTCTGATATCTTCTGTTTGAAACTATGAAATATAATTCTGTTTTTATAGGAAAGGATGATTGGCGTTTTGTGTGCATTTGAATTTGGAAATACATACTGAAATCATCTCAAGTATTGTTTTCAGGAGCAGAAATTTTGAAAGCGACTGAAGTAGTTTGATTATTTTAGACATGTTCCCATTTTAAAGAGAGCTGACCCGAGCTTTATATATTTTAGGCCAGTTTATAACCTTTAACCTTTTATAGAGTGTGGTCATTGTGCAAGCTTTAAAACTCAGACTTCAGCAACTCTGCCTTACTCAGAGCATCATTCAGATCTCTGTGCTGTTCGAACTTACTGAGCTCTCGGCCTTTTGTTTGTTTCAGGGCATCCGAGGATTGTATCGAGGCTACACAAGCACAGTTTTAAGAGAGGTAACTCACTTAATTCCCAGTACTGAAGTGCAAAAGAATGATGTGCTTTGTTCAGCAAATTCACTCAGAGAAACTGGTTGAAAAAATTAAAAAGGGATACTTTGATCGCCTTTGAAACACCGTTTAGTCTTATCCTGGTTCTTACAGCTAACGAATGGGCCAAATAGGTTCGCTAAAAGAGCAATCCCACTGGTCAGAATGGCACCCACGCTTTGGCTTCATTGGTGCTAGGTTGGTTAAATGTTCCTTTTGGCTGAAATCGTAAGAAGCAACCACTGAGGTTAAGATACCAAGTTAATTACCAGAAGACACAGAGTTAATGAGAAATTGGTAATGAAAGCAACGTGCTAAGAGACAAGTGTCTAAAAGTCTGTATCATGCGGTGTGCTGTTGTCTTCCCGATCGCAAGGTACGGTGAGCCCTGGACCGCTGGCCCTGCGGGTGGCTGGCCGTGCAGTGTGCCCCCAGGCAGCCGCTTTGCCTTCTGAGACTTCTGACTCGAAAATTCTGGGATTCAGTATTTTTCTTCTTCTTTTGGTTGAAAAAGCAAAGTGATTTCAGTATATTGCTTGTAGGAAGTATGTTTCTAATTTTTGCCTCACATAGAGGACAATGTTTTGAAGTTCAAAGGGTGATTTACATAAGATTTAAGACCAGTCTTTGGTTTGGGACGTAATCATAATTTTCTTTCTTCCTTTTTTTTTTCTTTTTAAGAGTTTAATTCCTAGGATTTTTTTCAGCTGTATTGAGATATTGTTGACAGGTACAATTGTAAGGTATTTAAAGTGTACGTTGTGATGATTTGGTCTATATATCCCTTGTGAAAGGGGTTGGGACATAATTTTCTATTAAAGAAAACAGGAGAATCTGCATGCATACCTGTGCTCTCTATCCTTTTTTTCTATCTGAAGTTCCTTGGTCAGTAACATGTTTGCATTTACAAAAATGTTTTTAATTTAAATAAATGTTGTCATTTAATTAACAAAACTTTGAAATGATTTGAAATCTCTAATTTTATTTCCAGGTAGTTTTTGATTACGTTTTGTTTTTACTATAGATTACAATCTTCTTTATGAAATACAAGCCCTGTCACATGTTTTATAAAGCTTTGATTTCTGCAAGATAACAACCTTAATGTAGTGTGGTGTAGTTGATGTAGATCTTTGAAAAAACTTCTTTTGAAGGAAAACTGAATGTTGTAAAGTGAGTTTGTTTGTGTGATGATGACTTCTGTCTTTCAAAAATATCACCCACGCTGTCTCTTGGTTCTTACTTATTTTCTGACTCACTAAACACGTGTGATTTAGTCAGCTTTCACCTGGGTGCAGCAAACCCGGGGCCGGCGGGGAGGGGTGGGGGCAGTGAACCTCCTTTATTTTTCTGAGAGATGCTGAATAAATGAATATATTTACATGCCCGACAATACTGGTTTTGCATACAAACAGATAGAGAAAACACATGGTTACACCTGCTTTCTATTCTTGTAAAAATTTGTTTTGACATATGTCACACTAGTAATTAATTTCTGGGCTGCAGTTTTTGCACATCATGTGACCCTACTGAGATGACTTTGTTTACTGAAAATGGCCGTGCTTTGTTGGAAATTTAATTGGGGTCTTCTGCATTATGCGTTTTCATAAAAGATCCTTCAGATCTGATTTTAGTTGAAATATTGCTTTTGTACAGATTCTCTGAGAGAACGAGAGAAGAATTACTGCTGAATGAAACAGCTTCTTTTCAAAATGAGAAAAATAAGTAGTGATATGTCTGCTTTAAACAAAATTTTTGCATTATAAATAGTTTCAAGTTCTTACATTATTCTGACACCAATATCGAATCTTTTTGCCAAGAGCTTGTTTGATTATTTCAATAAGAAAATACATTGAAGCCTTAGTGAGAATCACTGGGAAACTTAGATGTTTATTCTGTGTACAATTTTTTCTTTAAAACAAGTTTTATCTCCCTGGCCCATTAGAACGAGATTGGAGTTTGAATCCATGCAGTATAGGAGATTATGTGTGTTCTTTAGATTTGGTGAGTGCCATCCCGTGTTTTCCGCTGCGTTTGATGTTTGTGGAGATTGTGTCTTATCCCTTATGTTCTCTGCAATTATTTTAGTTGCTCTCAACTTCAGACTGAGTGTCAGCAGGGTCAACAGATTATACTGTATGCCTCACCCCTTCCGTATTCATTTTTCTTTTGCTCTGGACCAAACATTGTGGTGCGGTGCTGTTATTGTAAGATGGAAATGGGGAGCGAGTTCACAGCTGCCCTCACAGGCAGGCCAATTTCCCAGCGTCCATTGTCCTGAAAGTTCTGTGGAGAGCAGCCTCATGATCTTCTACGTAGGTTAGAAGGACTTCTAAAGAGGACGAAAGCTGAGAAAGGCACTTTGTTGCAAAAGAAGTAGGAATAAGTTAAGCTCAGCAAATAGGCTTTATCCACAGATTCTTCTTCACAGTCATTTTAAGAGTGCCTCCTGTGTGTTGGGCCCCACGTGAAACGTTTCTGCACGGATTCTCAAGGATTTGTGTTCTTACAGGAAAACAGGCGGGAGTAGGCATTTCACAGTGCTGTAACGATATGTAGGTACTAGATGCGGCTGAGATGGTAGGGGAAGCAGTGCTTGGGTGGTGCTCGATTAGCATTTGTTGCATTAAAAAACATGAAATGTTGACTTAATTCTCGAAGGAGTGGTAGTTAGAAATAACCAAGGAAACAGGAGTTGTAACATCAGGAGCAAAGGCACAAGGCTGTAAAAGCACGCGTGTACCTCACTTATTAGCTCAGCAGAATTGGAATTTTCATGCGTAGAGAAGAGGCAAGAGTGATTTCCCTCCATGGCAGGCCAAGTGGGGATGCTGCAGGCAGGTGTTTAGCTAAGTGGAGTGTTTGCCCGGAGGAGACGTTGAACCTCTCCCCCTGGCTGGGTGCTTGCCAGGAGACTGGGGGACAGCACATGGGAGAAGGCCTTTGAAGAGCCGGGCATGCGTTCCCTGGTATTTGGAGGATAAATGACTGGCATCTGACTCTTCTCTGCATAAATCCGATGGCAAGATGGTGGTTGGCTCTGCCTCAGTGGAAGGACGTTGCCATTGTGGTCAGGGATAACTCCGGCTTCTTTTTGGTTGATGAGAGATGTGAGATGGGCGAGGATGATGTCTCCCTGTCTCCACAGCTCTGCCACCAGTTCACCGAAAGCAGCCCTCCCACCAAATTCTGTCACGCATGCTGTCAAAGTCAAGCAGGGCAGACAAGTCCCTCAGCCTGTCTGTAAGTTCATCGAAGCCTTGGATCTCTCCTTTTAGGGCCCCACATCCTCACTGATTGAAAAGTTCACTCGCAGGTAGGCATGGCAGCCTTTCAAACTTAGTTCCCCTTATTGTCTGTTTTAGACCATAGAGACCCCCCCCCCCCCCCCCATGTAGTGGCTGCAGGTGAGACCTTTTAGGAATCAAGCCTTAGGGATGTCCTTCAGCTCTGTTGTCTGTCCCCTCAGTTCCTGTGCCCCTGCAACTCCTTAGATTGTATAACGCTCTTGTGTGTTTTTCCAGAGATACCCTGTCTTAGGTGTTTGGCCTCTTGTTTGTTTCTTCAGCCCCAATTTTTTTTTTATCTCTTCATAAAGATCTTCCTTTCATTTTTATGATGGCATAGTACTCCATGGTAGACACGACCCATTCATTATTTAACCAGTTCCTTGTTGGTGGACATTACAAACGTGCTGCAGTGGATATTACTGCTCTTAGGTCCTTTTGTACATGGTTGAGGATGTTTGTAGGGTTAATAACAAAAGTGAGATTGCTTGGCTAAAGGAGTATGGCATTTATCATTTTGATTTTTTTTAATGTTTCTTTTTGAGGGAGAGTGGGGGAAGGGCAGAGAGAGAGGGAGACAGAATCCGAAGCAGGCTCCAGGGTCTCAGCTGTCAGCACAGAGCCCCAGGCGGGGCTCGAACCCATGAATCGCGAGATCATGACCTTAGCTGAAGTCGCTTACCGGATTGAGCCTCCAGGTGCCCTAGCATTTGTAATTTGGTACATACGGCCGAAGTGCCCTTCGTGGAAATACCAGTCGACCCCTGTGCCAGCATTGCAGGCCTTCTTTTCCTCTGCCTCACCGACTTTACCAGCCGTCTGAGAGGTGATCTCACTGTCGTTTTCATTCTGACACTGGGCATAAGAACATACATCTCAGAACTCTTTGATTCCCTTTACTGTGAACTGTGCTGTGTTAAACTTTGTGCTGTGTTAAAGTTCTTGTGAGAATGGCATGGGGAGATCGTGTGAAGGGCTGAGCCCACCATGTGGGATGTGTTTAATATGCTCAGAACTGCAAGGGTTTTTGACAGGAAATAACACCTAAGTGTGAATCGCAACTCTGCCCCGTACCAGCTGTCTGCTCTTGGCAAGTTACTTAACCTCTCTGAGCCCACATTGGCCCATCTGTGCTAGGAACTTTGCATAGACTGTTGTCCTTGAAATCTCACGGCAGTCTTAGGAGAGAAGAATTAGAGCAGTGTGGTCTGCCAGGGGACTCAGAAATGAAGAAGCCTCCCTCTAGGTTGTTGGGGTCCTTGAACTGCCGTGCAACCTTGATCGGTCTGTGTTTAAGCATCTGAATGCCATTTCATGATGATGAGTAACAATTGTGTTTGAATTACAGGCCAGCTGTTGGTATTGCTTGTAAAGTGTCTCAGCTACAATTGGAGGGTGTGTTATCTGAATGTCTTGTAGAGAGGAATTTTGTATTCGTTTAACATACTGCCACCTGCAACTGATTTTGTATTCACTGGCTACTTCTGTAGGAGAAACCACATACTGGTGGTAAAGATGTCAGAGTTGCCCCAATAATTGGTGGTTGAGTTGGTCAAAAATCGTAATGTAAATATGTTAGAAAAATTTTTTGATGATTCTCTTTTGGGTCCCATTGATAGTTTACTGGAATTTATTTCCCAAGTAAGATTACCCATTTAGAGGAAGGCTTTTCTTACTGAGATTGCGACCCTTGAATGTTTTTCTTTGAAAGATATTTTAGAGCAACTGTAGCTAGAACCTCTGTTACTTATTTGCCATCTCTCCGCCTGTGTACTATTTCCTGCATTTGTGAGAGTAGAAAGAGAAAAAACTGTGCTGATGAGAAAGGATTTTTTTCTCCTGGTGTCACTGCTGTCTATCTTTATGTTTCTATGAAATGGTTTTCTTTGATTTGCTTCTTTCTCTTTTGGTTTGTCCTTACCTTTCATTTCTATTCAGCTACATGTCACTGACTAAAGAGTCAGACACCATATGATTTGCCTTCAAAACAGCTCTTGGATTTTTCCCTCTCCATAGCATGTGCAGACTCTAGCATAATGCCTTCCACAGAGTTAGCACTCACAAAATATTTATCGTTTTTTTTATTCCTTTAAGTCTGATTAATTTTTGTTCAGATGCTGCTAGGCACAGCGTCCCCTTCAGAATGCTGAGGGAGCTCGAGCGGGACTGGGAATTAGGCCGGGGGGTGGCTCAGCCTTGGGCTCCACTCCACTCCAAGACCTTTGTGTTTTAGACAGCTGATGAAGCACCAAGGAGTATATGATTTTCTAAGATTTCATTCTTCTTAAACCTTGAAAAGATAGTTTCTGTAAGCCTGGTTTCATCAGAAAAGTGCTAATTGCTGTAATAATTCCCTTATTTTCCCCCTCCTAGTAATTCCACTGAAAAGGAAAAAGGTGATTATAAACCTTTCCAAACTTTTAATGTGAAACTATTTCTCGCTTAAACTCCCAATGCAAACATATTGAACCCTGTTTTAATCCTCCATAATTCATTTTATTAACTGTGACCAAATAGAACATCTGTTAAAATTCCATAATGTTAGCTTCATGGGAAAAGAAAAAAAAATGTGTTTGCTTTTGGAATTTTTCCATTGTTTTATTGTCCAGGCTTTCAGTAAATGTGTAACGGGACATTCTTATTAATGGGAGTATTAAACAAATGAAAATGAACTATCCCCTTTAATCACAGAGGTTTATAAAATGAGTCACTTAATTGCATTTGCATTATGATAACTTCATACTGTAGAGATGTTCTATGAAAAATGAGTGATAGTTCATCCTTTAATTGGAGAACCTAAAATTATTACTCCTCAAATACAGATTTTAGCCTGCAGTTTTTCATCATCTCTTAAATAAACAAGCGTTTTTAGAAAGAACGATTTAGTAAAATTATCTTCATATAGAAAAATTACTTTCGCCCTCCAGTGCACATTTCCTCATGTTTTGTTTACAAGAAACCAGCTGCTATTTACTTTTCTCATTCTCTGGACACATTTCATTTGCTCTCTGCAGTTTTGAAAATGCTGCCTGTGTCCATTGTCGCATGGTGGCCAGGCTATCCTGAAGGGACACCAGTTCCTGTGCACAGAGTTTACTGGCATGTAAGTGCAGTGTCCTGACTCTGCCATGCACACACACCGGAAAGCTGCTGGTTGAAGGTGGAAAAGGTCTCTTAATTCTTCATTTCAGTTAACATCAGAAACCGTCAGGTTGAAGTACCTTTCTCTTTGTTGTTTGTGCTCTTCATCCCATGTGAAGCATTGTCTTCCTTCATCCTTGTGTGTCAGTGTAGACTGCGTTTAGGCGGCACATAACAGAAAATCTGACTATATCGGCTGTAGCAGATAAGGGTTACTCACCGCCCCCCACCCCCACCCAGTAACAAGAAACCTATAGTCAGTCTGAGGCTGATGTACTAGTTAAATGAAAGCATACAGGATCTAGGCACTTTAATTCTACTTGGTTAACCTTAATACTCTGCATGATTTACTCATGGTCACAAAATGGCTTCACCATTTTAGGCCTCACAGCCCCCTTCTAAGCATGACGAATGGGGAAGGTCCAAAGGCAGTACAAGCCTGTCACTCTGTGTACAGAAAACAGAGCTTTTTTGGGCCAGGTATCTTAGTGCCTTCTTGAGTTGAATGGGGAGTGGGGAGTTGAGTATGTAGCTTTTCAGTACAGGAGGTGAAGCCAGGCAAAGAGGGGGTTGGATCTGATGTTACTGAGTTGCCCTACAGTGTCTGCCGTGTTCTGTCTCTTCATGTTTTTCTAGCTCAAGTTCCATTTCTGCAGAAAGGAAACCCCATTTCATCCATCTCTCACTTCATCCCATACTTGGGTACTTGGGATGTTAAGAGCATCCAGAGCACTTATCTGGACCATAGTTTTGGACATTTAGTTCTACTGGGATATCTGTTCTTAATCTTTCTTTGTTACCTTTGGTTTTTTGGGCACCAGTTGGGAAGCCTTTCTTTAAAAATCATTTGGCAGTGTCTTTTAATTCTGAATTGTAATTATTCTGAGAACAAGAGTTGACTTCGAAGTTACTTATTTTTTATACAGTTTTGATTTGAAAGTTAAGATCTCAGAATACCCCTGTTGGTACATTCATACGTAGACAACTTTCCTTAAAAATATATAGAAATCACAATTGAAATACTAGCTAATGCTTGCTAAGTACTCAACGCTGTTCCATTTGCAGTACTAAGTTTTTTATGTGCAGTGTTTCATATAATCTTCCCAGTAACCTGAAACACCCCTGCTTTATAGAAACTGAGCTTTTGTAAGGTTGTGGTTCACTCAAGAGTCTTTGATCCAGTAGGGGAGAGAACTGAGGACTTCAGAACCCATGATCTTAACCTTGTGGTCAGCTGTATATTTTGCATTTTATAGGCAGATGTATTTTTCTAGGAAGGAAAATAAAGATTTCAAATTAATAGTACATTCTTTGATTCGTACACCTTTAAGTAGGCTCTAGTGCTAGGAGTTTGGGGAAAATATGTTCTCAGCAACTGACTTGAAAAGAACAGTTAGAGGACTTAAGCCTAGAGCATCTGCTTTGGTAGGGATGTTCGTGAGGGTTGGTGGTTTGCAAGTCTGGATTATACATATAATCCCGTATGTCCGTGTGACTTGCTCTTACCTAGCAGGCGTTAGTTGTCATGTCCCTTCTCCGAGGGGCCTACTGTGACCACTCTACCTAAAATACACCTACCCCAGCCCCGAGCACTCAGTTGTTACCCTAGTTTGCACCATTATCTGAAATAATCTTCTTGTTTATAAATTTATTACCTGCCACCCTCCTCCAACAAAAATATATGCACTGTGAGGGCAAGTGCCTATTGGTTGTTTTGTTCCCTCTGTTAACTCTGTACCTAGAAGAGGGCTTGACAGGTAGCAGACTCAGAAAATGTTTAATGGACAAATCAGTGACTTCATCGTACTTGGTTCTTAGACCAGTTTTAAAGTACTTAGATATTTGTAATCTCAAGCAGGTGCTTAGGCTAAGATGCATTTGGCAAGAATGATGGAATCCTCACTTAATTCCCAGGGAGGGTAGTGGTTTTGTGCCATAGAAACTTTATGCACTGAAAATGAGGTTTTCTCCTTGTCTTTTACCATATTTCCTGGTATTCCTGTGCCTTCCACAAATAGCCTTTATTTTAATTTTGTCATTTCTAGTTAAGGGCTCTTCCTACGAATCTGTCATGTATTTAAAACACTTTTCGAAATGACATAAGAAAACAGTAAATGACTTATTCATGAAGAAAATCCTTCCATTAGTTACAGGCAAATGATATATCCTGAACACAAGGGGTCAAAAATTACTCTTGAGATTCTGAGTACTGTACAATATCTTACTGCCGGAACAAACATTATCTTGTAAGGAGTATTAAGAAACTATTAATATAGTTTAATATAGAATTATTAGTATTAATATTATTAGTTATTATTAATTATTATTAGTATTATAATTAGTAATAATTATTGTTAATATAGAATTAATATAGAAACCCAGGGTTAAAGAAAATCTGGAATTTTTACGTGTAACTCAAGTATTGTGGTCGAAGGGCATCGTTTAAAGAACCTCTTGAAAATGGGCATTGGGCTACCTGGTTGTCTCTTATCTTGGGATCATATAATGGTACTAGTGACAGTTTGAATTTTGATCATTCACATGTATTTTTCTAAGCTT
The DNA here is from genome assembly GCF_023721935.1 of Panthera uncia. Taxonomy (NCBI): domain Eukaryota; kingdom Metazoa; phylum Chordata; class Mammalia; order Carnivora; family Felidae; genus Panthera; species Panthera uncia. The sequence continues at coordinate 32,277,089 of NC_064816.1, forward strand.
CAGATAAAACTGTAAGATGTTAACCTTGCATTATAGATCATCAGGCTGAGGCTTGGGAAAAGTAAGCAGCACGGGTAGTATGTGGCAGGACTAGAAGAAGTTCAGGCTGGGCCTGTGTGATCCAAAGCCTGTGTTTGCTACACTTTGCTCCCTGCTCGTGTCTTGCAGTGGAATTCACTGTTCATTCTTCTTGGAATTTTTCAGTAAATCAGATCAAATCTGTTGACTTGAAGCAGAGCACAATTTCTGAGGATTAGCATTCCGAAAGGTAGAATTGGGACCGTATATACAGGCAGAACACAACCAGGTGCTTTTAAATTAGACATTAATTTGATTTCAACATCCTCTGTCCAGCCTCTGTTAAGATGGCTTGAAAATGTTTTGACTGACTTTGGACTTTGTCCTCTTTTCTTCTCTGGGCTTCAACATGTGTTCAGAGAAACAACACAATAGTAGGAAAAAGTTGAGTGTTTTTGGCATTGAAATGTTTTTGTATTTAGCTAAGTAATTAACAGATATTATATTGACTAGTAGAGAAGCAGAAAGAGGTGAGAGAGAGAATCTGGCTGTTACTTTTCTTTTGTGAAAATACTCTGCTTTTTAAATTGTTTGTCGATACAGAAGTCTTGTCATAGAATAACCCACTAGAGGGCGCACAATGCCTGTGTTTTAAATATTGGTGGCAGTAACTTAGTCACATGAACCTGGGAGCTCTTGAGGTGATTGCTTTGATACCTTTGAAATGATTCAAATCAAGAAATGAAAATACAAGCATAATAAGTACTGTTTTCCAATCCGAGATTCCTAAATAAATACATTTGTTTTATCTTTTGATCTACGTATGCACAGATTTTACTTGGGTTCGAATTTTTAAAATTTCTATCATGGAAACATTTAAAGATACATAAAAATAAGTTAGTAAAATGAATCTCTTTGAGCCCATCACTCAGCTTCAACAGTTATCAACTCTTGGCCAATATTGTTTGATCTGTACTCAGACTGACACCCCTTGCTTGAATTATTTTGAAGCGAATGTTACACATTATCTTACTTGATCCCAAAATACCTTATTGTGCATCTCAAAAAAAAAAAAAAAAAAAAGTACGGGTAGACTGGTAGGTACATTTAACTTAGCAAAAATTAAAGTCTGTCTCAAAGTGTTTCTCCCAAGGTATCTACCAGCTGCAAAGGAAAAAATAATAACTTTACAGTTGGAAAAACTGGCAGATGCTACCTTATTCAAGTGACCAAGGTTCACATCACCAGTAATAAGATGTGTTGACACCCTGCACCCCCAATGTGATGCACCAAGAAGAACACAATATCACTTTTTTGGTCTTCTTGCCAAAAAATGCATCATCTCAGTCTGATCATGAGAAAACACCAGACAAACTGAAATTGAGAGACTTTGTACACAATTGTCAACATCACGAAACAGAAGGAAAGGTGAAAGAACTGTCACATCCAGCAGGAGACTGAGGAGACCCGACAAGCAAGTGCAATGTGAAATGGTGAACTGGATGCTGGAGGAGAAAGGGCATTAGGGAGAAGAACCGGTGAAATTCAAGGAAGGTGTGTAGGTTACCTACTCGTGTTGCTGCTAATACTTAGTAGCTGGTTTTGACGATGAGTCTCGTTATTGAAGTTGTTAACATGAGGGAAAGCTGGGTGTAGCAGGTATATAACAGGTGTACCATGTTAGTAACGTTTATGAAAGTCTGTAAATTATTTAAAAAATAGAAAGCTGAAAAACCAAGAATGCTAGAAGCCTTTGGATGAAATACTTTATTTTTAAATGACCATCTAAAATAATGATAAGTTACACTTAAAACTTATTACTTTATTTTTAATTTTATCGAAGTAAAGCTTCATGGATCTGTCGACATGTCATGTGGTATAGAACATATGATGAGAAGCAACAGTGTCCTGTGTTCTTTCTCCATTCCATTCTCACTCTCTGGAGATAATGTCTTCTAACTGTTCCTGCATTTAGTTCATCTTATTACATCCATGTTTCTGGATAATATATTTTAACATCTGTTTCTTAATTTGTCAACCTTAGATACAATCTGCTGAAGCTTTGGAATGAAATAAGTGGTTTAGCTCACTTTATGCTCCTCCCAAGCATACCTCACCCTAGCATTCCAGTTACATAAATCTTATTCCTTTGGTTATTTTGGAAATTTTAAGTCATGTATTTGTGTCTTGGTTTTTTATCCTACAAACTTGCATCTTGTAACTTTCTCTTTATGAGTTGAGGCTGTTACTTCTTTTTGCCACCTTACACTCTTTGACTTTCAAATCCCACTGTCTGGAATGACTCTCAGGTGCACGTCACTCCAGTTTGTCAAGTTGCCTGTCACTTTCACCCTGTCCATCATCCACAGTCACTTCTTCCATGTCTTTCTCTGGATTGATTTTAAAAGTTGAGAACTGTGAACTAGTGTTTGTATTGAGTCTTCACAAATGATAAGCCGGACAAGTAGTGTGCTAGGGTTTTACAGTTGACCTTCAGATGTACGTGGGTGTTAAGAGTGCTGTTGCACTGTGCAATGGAAAACGTGCATTTTGTCTCCCCTCCAAGTTCAACTACTAGTAGCCTGTAGTTGACCAGGAGCCTTATTGATGACATAAACAGCCGATTAACGCATATATTTTATGTCTTTTATACACTATATTTTTATGATAAAGTAAGCTAGAGAAAAGAAAATGTTATTAAGAAAATTTTAAGAGTGAGCAGATACATTTAAAGTACCATATTGAAAAAAAAAATCTGCATGTAAGTGGGACCAATGATGCACTTAAAAATTTTTTTTAAATGTTTATTTATGAGACACACAGAGAAACAGAACATGAGTGGGGGAGGGACAGAGAGAGAGAGGGAAACACAGAATCTGAAACAGGCTCCAGGCTCCGAGCTGTCAGCACAGAGCCTGACGCAGGGCTCGAACTCACGAGCCATGAGATCGCGACCTGAGCCGAAGTCGGAAGCCTAACCGACTGACCCACCCAGGCGCCCCCCCCAATGACGCACTTTAGACCTGTGTTCCAGGGTCAGCTGCATTTCCTTTTGTATGCGCCCTGTGTCACCCTGAAAGAGGGGTTTCAAATAGACTTTCTTCTTGCATTCCATTAGTTGCTAAAGTTGATCTCATATTTTAATTTGCTGAACATTTGAGGCATGAACTTTGTTATTTTTCTTCTTCAAGTTTCTAATTGCTCTTTGGGGGGGGTGCATTATTTACCTTTTTTCATATATTTGAGCGTGACAACCTCAGAACCTTTTTTGTTTTTTTGTACTGACTTTGTTTTTCCCTTGGCAATCTTGGAATCTTCCATCATTCTGTTCTCATCTGGTGTGGTCACTCGCTGTGTCTGGACGTTGCACTGCCTTCTTTGGGTTGGATTTGCTGCTTCCTGGAGGTCTTAGAGCATAGTGGTTTGGGGCTTGGGCTTTGCAGCCAGACTGCATGGATTCTGTTCTTCTGTTTTTATCACAGTTCTGCCTTTGACACGGTTACATCTCTGATGCCATACTGTCCTCATCTAGTGAAAACGTTTTTAGGCACAATAAATAAAGGATATAGCTCATTTATTTAAGGCTTTTTTTGTATCCTGATTTTTTTTTTTGTCATGTGACAGTCTGTCTCTAGTGCATAATGAAATTTTATAAAGGTTCTTACTAACAGCATTTGATGATAATTGTTCATAAGGATTCTAAGACCTCGAGTGTGTTTCCTTGATTTTTTAGGTAAGCAGGAATTATACCAATGAATTATGATTCTTAGAGAAGCGTTTTGATCTTATCAGTTTAGTGTGTCTCCTAATTGTATTTGAGAAATAAATGATTACATTTGTGTGCAGGAGTCTTTTAAACTGATAACCAAGTTTTCTGATAAAGCTCCCTTTGACCTTGGTCCACATGTTATGAGTCTTCTCTGTTGTTTATCCATGAATTATTCCCCACCTCTCTTTGGGAGAATAGAGTGATGACCAAGTTAAAAATCACTTGGGAATGAAGTTTATTGTTCTTTAGAGGGTAAACTAAGTATATCTTTGGCCTGGTAGAAGATATCAATAATGCCTGTGATTCGAGGAGACTGGTATGTCTTCTGTTGAGCAAACAAGATATTAGGAAAGTTACACTCTGTGCCATTTATCTGTTGGTTTACACAATTGTTTACAAAAGTTCTTTTCTTCATCCTTAAAGAAATTTAATACGAATTTGAAAAAAAATTGTATGTTATGTACATAACACATCTCAACCATTAAGTTTTGAGCTAGTTTTGATCAAGTAAAAATATCGAAGGGCCTGGCATATATATAGTAACCTCTTGGTATGTGGTAAGTTGCACTATCTTGTAAACCATTTTATGAAATAACAGATATTTTCCTATTTAAAACCACTGAGAAAATGACAGTGGTGTAAGTAACTTGATTTCTATAAAACAATATAGTTCATAGAGGGCAGAGTTGGACTCTGAATTCTTTGAGCTCTTATGTTCTTTTCATAACAATGTACATACATTTTTTGCTTTCTGGGGGCTCTGAGTGAGTAGGTTTCAAAGTGAATAGTAGCACCTTCTTTTTCTTCTTTGCCTCCCACTTTTTCCTTTGAAAAACTAATTTTACAGAAAAGATAAAATATATATTATTTTCCCAAGATTCAGTGATGAACATTTTGCCTTGTCTGCTTTATCCTTCTTTTTCTCTATTTTTTCCTGAAACATTTTAACTAGGTAGCAGATATTTGATACTTAATATTAAATATTTATATGTCTCCTCTAATAATGGAGTCATGCTTCTCGTAATTACCATAACTTACCATACCCAAGACATTTAACATTAATATGTTAGTTATTATCTAATTTGTTACCTAATGTATGGTCATTTTTGTAATGTTCGCTATTGTCCCAATAATAAAAGCTTTATAACTTTTTTTCCTCTCTCCAGTATCCTAGAAAGAATCACACACTGATTTGGTTGTTAGGTTTCCCCAACCTTTCCCCCCCTGCCGCCTGACGTTGATGTTCTTGTATTTGCTTAAAAACAGTCCCATAATTTGCATTGTCTTATTTCCTCGTGATGAGACTCTGGTTGAAGATGTGTACGTATGTACATGGATACTACATGGGTGACATTGGGTACTTCATCTTGCATTACACGAAAAGACATAGAATGTCCCCCTGTTGGCAAAGCCTAAGTTTAGTCATTTGATGAAGTTGGTGTTTTCTATGTTTCTTTACTCAATTCTCTCTCTCTCTCTCTTTTTTTTTAATGTTTATTTGTTTTTGAGAGAGAGACAGAGCATGAATGAGGGGGGGTGGGGGGTTGGGCAGAGAGGGAGAGGAGGACACACAAACCAAAGCAGGCTCCAGGCTCTGAGCTGTCAGCACAAAGCCAGATGCGGGGTTCGAACTCAAGGAGCTGTGAGATCATGACCCAAGCTGAAGTTGAACGCTTAACCAACTGAGCCACCCAGGAGCCCCATCAGTTCTCTTTTGTTACTAAGAAGTAATCTCTGGGGTGATATTTTGAGACTATGTGATTATCCTGTTGCCCAGTAATCTTTTACCCAATAGTTGGAACATCTGTAGATGCTTCTTGCCTGAAGCATTCATTACATTGGTGATTGCAAAATGATGATTTTCCTAATACTGTCATTTTTCTCTGAACTTGTTAACTGGCCGTCTTCTGTAATGAAGCTTTCCTCTTCTACTCTATTACCTCCCACTCCAGCTCCATCACCTGTTTAAAATAGCCATACGGACTCATGGAGTCATTTTTTTTTTGGTTTTGTTTTTTTTAAACAGTTTGATTGAGATGTCACGTGTATCATTTAAGTCACTCATTTAAAGTGAAACAAACCATCATTACAGTCATGGGTTCTTTCTTATTCAATAACTAGAAGCCATTAGCATTATTCTTCCTGATGCTCAAACTGTCTCAAATTTAGCCACGGGGAGCCTCTTTAAGCCTACTGCTCTATTTGCAGGACATTTTCCCCATTAATCTTGAAGAACTTCCTTATTGTTTTAACAGGGTATCCTGGTCCTGTAATCAGCCCCTCTCCAAGGAGCCCTTGATTGTTTTTGGTAGGGAGTGATATTTAGAAACGGAGATGTTGACTTGAGGTGTATCACTGCCTCTAGGCTCATTGATTGTACTGAAAGTTTTTTTTTTTTTAATGAAATATGTTTTTATTAATGTTTATTTAGAGAGAGGGGGGTGAGAGAGCGTGAGGGAGGGGCAGAGAAAGAGGGAGAGAGAGAATTCCAAGCTGGCAGTACAGAGCCCCATGTGGGGCTCATTCTCATGAACTGTGAGATCATGACCTGAGCCTAAATCAAGAGCTGGACTCTTAACTGACCGAGCCACCCAGACTCTCTGAAATACATTGTTTTTATACTTCATTCCCACTGCCTTATATTTATTTCAGGCAAGAACAACAAATAGTTACTGTTTATTTTATTTTTAATATTACCATATGGTTAAAATTGACTTTTTTTGGTGTACAGAGCTATGAATTTGAAAACATTTGTCCATTTGTATAACCACCAGCACAATCAGGGTGCAGAACATTTCCATAATCCCTAAAAGTCCCTTATCTTATTCCTTTTTGGTGGTTCTGTCCATGTCCCTGCTTGTGACTGCTGTCAATGACCTCTTTTCCATCACTGTAGTTTTTTCTTGGTGAGAATGTTATTTAAATGGAATCATACGATATACAACATTTGAGACTAGTTTCTGTCACTCAGCATGATGGGTTTGAGGTTCAACCCAGTCATCGCATGTATCCATCGTTTGTTCATTTTAATTATTTGATTGTTTGGCTCTACCACAGTTTTTCCATTGACCCATCCAAGGACGCTTGAATTGTTTCCAGTTTGGAGTCATTATGAAAAGAAGTATTGCGAGTATTCTTGTGTAGGTTTTTGTTTGTACATAAGTTTCCTTTCTGTAGGGCAGATGGGAATGCAATGTATGGTATTTTTTGGGGTAACTTTATAAGAAACTGCCCAACTCTTTTCTCTAGTGGCTGTATAATTTTGCATTCCCACTAGTCATACATGCTCTGCATCACCTGCACTTGTTCCGGGCAGGATTTGAGCCATTCCATTAGGTGTGCAATGGTTATCTCATATGATGGTTTTAATTTTCCTTTCCCTACTGGGTAGTCATGACAAACATCTTTTCATGTGCATATTTGCTGTCCTTACGTATTTTTTCTTTAAGTTTATTCATTTTGAAAGAGGTGGTGACGGCTTGAATAAGGGAGGGGCAGAGAGAGGGGGCTACAGAGGATCCGAACAAAGTGGACCCTGCTGCCAGTGCAGAGCTCAGTGCGGGGCTCAAACTCAGGAACCGTGAGATCATGACCTGAGCTGAAACCAAGAGTGGGACGCTTAACTGCCTGAGGCACCCAGGCGCCCCTGTCCTTGTGTATTCTTTGGTGAAGTACCTTTTCAGGTGTTTTGCCCATTTTTTAAATTGGGTTGTTTCTTAATGTAGTGTTTGAAAGTACTTTATGTTTGGGATGCTTGTCGTTTGTCACTTAGGTTATTTGTAGCTTGAATTTTCCTTCCCTGAGCAGTATTATTCATAAAATAAAAGCTTTACGTTTTGGCAAAGTCCAATTTATTAACTTTTCTTTCATGAATTGTACTTTGGATGTCAGGTCTGGGAACTTTCCCCAAACTCCAAGTCATGAAGGTTTCTCCTTGTGTTTTCTTTTACAAGTTTTGTAGTTTTATATTTGACATTGACATCTATGATCCATTTTGAGGCGATTTTTAAGGGGTGAGGTTTAGGGCAGTGTTTGTTATTCTGCATATGGATGTCCTATTCCGGCAGCACGTGTGGAAAATATTATCCTTTTCTCCACTGAATGCTTTTGCACCTTTGTGTAAAATCCATTGGCCATATTTGTGTGGGTCTGTATGTGGGACAAATTTGTATTGGTTCCTTGCGATGTGTCAGCAAACTCTTTGGTTTTCTTTCCCTACTCAGGGATTTGTGTTCATATTTTTGACCATCAGTCTTAAAAGGTGGTGTTTTGATTTCTCTTTGTTTCTTTCTTTAACTGAGAGGAAGAGCTAAGAAAACCCCCCAAAACTACATGCCTTGCTTTCCACTCTGTTTTTTTTTTCTTCCTAAAACATCTCTTAAAAAAGAAAAAAGAACTGTTCAGAAGGACTAAGAACATTCTCAAGCGTAGGAGTCTTTTACCTTTTTCTTCCGTTTTTCTAAGAACGACCTACTTTCTGTGGAATTACTCTACCTTTAATATGTACGCGTCAGTGGAATGGAAGTTTCTTTAACTTTGACTCAGCGTGAAGTTCATGTCACTTCCTTTTATAGTTTGGGTCACTTGTTTTTGTTTTTGTTTTTTTTTTTTTTGTTAATTGCTGTTACATTGCCAGGTAGTATAAATAATCATGACATTTATGACTTGAAGAAGGCAGAGGTGTTGTGTATTTATTTTATCCAAGCATGAAGCATCTTTCTTTGAGAGTTGTCCTCTTGGGGCACCTGGGTGGCTCAGTCGATTAACTGTCCGACTCTTGATTTCAGCTTGGGTCATGATCTCTAGCCCCGTATTGGGCTCTGCTCTGACAGCCCGGGGCCTGCTTGGGATTCTTTCTCTCCCTGTCTCTCTGCCCCTCCCCTGCTCATGAGTAGTGCTCTTGTGCATGCTCTCTCTCTCTCTCTCTCTCAAATATTAAAAAAAAGAGAGAGTTGCTCTTTTCACAATGTCCTGTAAAATGCAAGACCTCAAATGACTTACTAAGATCATTCTGCTCATTTGAAGATAAAACTTAGAATTGGATTATGTGACTCTTAATCTAGCAGTGCCTTCCTGGAATGGCAGGTCTGCAAACTTCAGAGTTAATGTGAAACTTTTTTTTTTTTTTTTAATGTTTGTTTATTTTGAGAGAGAAAGAGAAAGAAAGAGAGTAAGCATGGGGAGGTACAGAGAAAGAGAGAGGGAGAGAGAATCCCAAGCAGGCTCTACACTGTCAGCGAGGAGCCTGATGCAAGGCTCGAACTCACGAACTGTGAGATCATGATGAGCCAAAATCAAGAGTTGGATGCTTAACTGACTACGCCACCTCAAACTCCCCTAATGTGAAACTTTTAGTGCAAAAGACATCATGTAAATTTTCTTTGTACCCTTTAGCTCAAAAGAAGTTCATTGTGTTGTGAGAAAAATACTGTGACTGAGGTGGTGACCCAGTGTTTTTTAGCTCACCTGAAAACATTTATAGAGTGAGTGTGAGGTACAGAGCTATGGAGTTAGCAGTGTGTGGATAAGACAGAGGAGATCAAAGATTCTGCCCTCAGAGAACTCCGGTTATTATACAAGGGCATGTATATGTATTTGTGAAGCAGTTCATCAGTAGTTGAAAATTACTGAAACTGCTTAAGTACTAACAAGTGCAGAAATAAATGAATAGTCAGGGAGTGGATCCCTCTCTCTGGATGAGTTCAGTTTTGGATAATCCTTTTATAAAACTTAGGAAAAGGAAGAGGAGAGTAATGGAATTGATAGGTCAGTATGGGGAAGCATTTTAATAAAAAGTGTGCTAACTGCCTTGTAAAGAATACTTTTTTATCTTTTACCCAAGTGGTATAAAAACAGTGAGTTTGGACTTGTAATCACATGTGGTGAACACTGTTTGGGGTTGGGATCTTTGTTCATTTTCCCCCTCCCCCCTTTTTTTTTCCTTCATGCCTAACTCTTGCTTAAGTTAGAAGGCAAAAAATAAAAGTGCAAGCCAAGGTGGAATTTACACGAAAGGCTCTGTGTACTGTTCTCATGTAAATTCCAGGAATGGATCTTCTTGGTGCATCAACATTGTTGAATAGAAGAATTAAAAAATATCAATCTGGTGGTAGACCAAAAAAAAAAAGAAAAGAAAAGAAAACAACCATGGAGGTATTAGCTAATTAACAGTCTCCATTTAATACTTAGCACCCTATTTACTATGGCTTTTTCATTGATTATCCGAAGTAAATGTTAGGAAAATGGGTAGCAAATTGTGGTAGCAAATGTCTCCACGAGGCTCAAGTGTGTGAATAGTAAAGACATATGCTTTGCTCTTGGCTGTTAGGTATGGGATTTCACTTGAAAGATCTTGAATAAATCTCTCATTGTGGTTAAAAAAATAGAACGCTAATCTTTTATCAGGAATACTTCACTATGATTCCTTATGTGGAAGTAAAGTTAGATGTATGCTGAATCTCTTAAAACATGACTGGATACAGAAAAAAATGTGGAATTCATTTCATGCAAATCAAAACCCAAAAATCATTTACAGCCCATTTGATAGCTTAGAATTAAATAAGTGTCACTCATATTTGGGACTTTTTGAGGCATTATTCAACTTTATGTGACTTTATTAGCTTGGACTAGGCTTTGCATTTTCCCAAATCTGCTTGTTGTGCGTTTTTTTTTAAACTAGTTTTAATATTCTGGTTCTTAAAGAATTGGAGGCATCAAAGTTGGCAAGCATTAAGCATGCTAATTAGTTCAACATACTGACCAGTTTTTCTGAATTATTAGTTCAAAGAAGCATGTGGACAGGGATGAAATTAGATTTGGGCATTTTTCACTCTAGTTGTTTTAGGATACTCAGGGTTGCTTTGATCTGTAAATAACAGATGCTTTTTCACGCATGGTTCAGGATACATCAAACATGTCTGAAACTTTGTCTCAGATTTAAGACTCATCGTTCTTATCCTGAATTGGATATACATACTTGTAAGTGTACGGCAACTTTAGAAAAGCTTTTTTTCACTTTGTGTTTGATAGTTAAAGCTAAAATATTTTATTTTTCATAATACGTATGCACAGGCTTTACTGTTTTTTTATAAACTGGCGTAAGTAGTAATAAGACAATGCATTAAACTTACGTTGTTGCTAACATAGATTCCCTTACTCAGATGTCACTTTTAGGAGTAAAAGCTTGACAGTTATGAAAGCATAAAAAGTATGTATATGTGTGTGTGCATACACAATAAAGTGTGTGCTTACGGTAAAGTATATTGCTTATTTGTGTATATATGTATATACACATAATGAGATATGCTGAGTTATCTTTGGTAAATATAAGCATGTTTGCTTTATTTTTGTTAGCTAAATAATTCTGTTTAACCTTAATAACTAACAACTAGAATTGAGAGCAAGCCTAATAGTCTGCGCAAAACATCGTTTTTAACTTAGGTTTCATAACTTACTCCTTCTTTTTTGGCTTTTATATGAGAAAATTTTAATACCATTGGGGACAATTTTTGAGAGGTATAATGGCATTCACTGAATGGAGGATAGGATGAGAAATGTGAAAGACTGAGATGGTGAGACTTGAGAGAGCCTGGTGTCCCCATTTCCCACAGTCCCTGACCGGAGGGCTGGCTCACAGGCCCTGCTGTTGCCCAGTGTAAGACGCAGGGGCGCGAGGTGACCGGTCCAGGGAGTGCCCTCCACTGTGTAAGCCTCTTGTTTAGAAAAGGTATTAGAAATAGTAAATGATAATGTCTTGTATTAATCAGATAGTATTAAATACATTGTTTTGTTTAGTAGAGTCATTTTTGTTTTCCTTTTTGGTCATTAAACAGCATAAAGTTTTGCAAGACATTTTATTTGTGGCTTTTGCCAAAATCATACCGTAACAGCTTCTTTACTGTATCAAGCGTTAGCATCCCCAGGTTCTGGTTGCAGTTGTGCCACTTACCATCTTGTGCCTTTTGAAGTTGTGTAACCTCCCTGGGCTTTGGTTTTCTCATTTTTAAAATGGTTGGGAAAGTTGTAGGCCAAGTCTGGGCCACAGCCTGTTTTTGTAATAACGTTTCATTGGCACACAGCCATCCTAGTTCATGTATGTCGCATCTGCGGCTGCTTTCACACTATAATGGCAGGGTTGAGTATTCTGACAGAGTTTGTATGGTCCACAAAGCCTAAGGTATTAATTATCTGGCTCTTCACAGGATCTTGAACTGGATCATCTGTAATCTGTCTGGCTTACATTTTCTTTATGCCAACTTCTTTTTGATCCTAAGGACTAACAGTCTTGTCTTTTTTTTTTTTAATTTTTTAAATGTTTGTTTATCTTTGAGAGAGAGAGAGAGAGAGAGAGAGAGAGAGAGCGCGCGCGCGCGCACAAGTGGGAGAGGGGCGGAGAGACAGGGAGACACAGAATCCGAAGCACCTCCAGGCTCTGAACTGTCAGCACAGAGCTCGACGTGGGGCTCGAACCCATGAACCACGAAACCATGACCTGAGCCCAAATCAGATGCCCAACCGACTGAGCCACCCAGCTGCCCCTGAAAGTCTTTTCTATTAAAGATACAGTATACTATATACCATTTTCCAGTATGTTTTTCCCCTTCACCCACTTAGCTAATTCTCAAGGTAGAAAATACTGGCTGTATCCTTGGTTCTCAGAGTAGGGGTTCCTGTCCTGGCAGCAGCAACAACATTACCTGGGAGATGTTTAGAAATGCAAATTCTAGGGGTGCCTGGGAAGCTCAGTCGGTTGAGTGTCTTTGGCTCACTGTTCAGTTGAGTCAGCTTCGGCTCAGATCATGATCTCACGGTTTGTGAGTTCCAGCCCTGCATCAGGCTCTCTGATGTCAGCATGGAGCCTGCTTTGGATCTTTGTCCCCCTCTCTCTCTGCCCCTTCCCTCCTCTCCCTCTCTTTCAAAAATAAAAAAAAATAAAAAATGAAATACAAATTCTAAGAACTGAATTTCAGGCGTTTGGGCCTCCAGGTGATTCGGATGCCCACTGAGGTGTGAGAACACTGGACTGGGTGATATCAACTTGGCTTAAAAGATTTTCTTGATCTATTTTGAAGTGAAGAAAAACTTAAATTCTGTAGCTGATTGGTAAGTCAGGAGAAGAATGAAATGTTGGATATTACTACAGAAACCAATGGCTAATATTTATTTTCCTCCAGTAAAACCTTTTGTCATAAATTGTGTAGAAATTTTTAATATAATGAAAAATTTATTAAAGATAGGTCATAATAGGTCACGTTCAGCATGACTTTTTGACATGTTAAACAATGTCATTGATTTCTTTATGGGATTTTCTCTTTTAGGTGGGGGATTGAGGTATTTTAAAAGTAATGTTTTGAAATAAACAGTTTGCAGAATAAAAGAAACCCATCAACAGTTGTTTTGTTTGTAAGTTAACACTTCAAGAAAAGCGTATCTAGGGGTGCCTGGGTGGCGCAGTCGGTTGAGCGTCCGACTTCAGCCAGGTCACGATCTCGCGGTCTGTGAGTTCGAGCCCCGCGTCAGGCTCTGGGCTGATGGCTCGGAGCCTGGAGCCTGTTTCCGATTCTGTGTCTCCCTCTCTCTCTGCCCCTCCCCCGTTCATGCTCTGTCTCTCTCTGTCCCCAAAATAAATAAAAAACGTTGAAAAAAAAAATTTAAAAAAAAAAGAAAAGCGTATCTAGGGGGTATAGTAGCCTGTCTGCTCTGGCTGCCTTTCTTACTCATTTTAAGTGAGATCAGTGTTAAATTGACTTTTTCCTCATTGAGAAAAAGCACTAAAAATGAGCACCAATCAGATACTCATCTACGTTAGGAAAGATCACAAACATAGTGCTTTGTATTAAATCTCAAAGAGAGGAGTAGCAAAATTGCACATGTCAAGAAAGCATTACAGGATGACGCTGTTATTTGGAGAATGGCTTTCATCTTTGAGATATCTCACACCTGCTTCATTTGGCACAGAATGTTCCATCTCATGAAAAACAGCCTTTTTCCTCCCCCCGCCCCCAATCCCAAAGTACTTAGATAAAGCATGGTAAAAGACGCAACTTTTAATGTAAAAACTCACTTAAAGGTCCTATCTAAAATTTCAGGGAATATAGCTGAACTTCCTCTAAACTAACTTCATTTTGTTGAAAAGAGACCTGTGGTCTTCTGTGTGTGTGTGTGTGTGTGTGTGTATGCACATGTGCAACATACAGACATGCATGCTATATATATTTATACACTTATAGACAATTTATTTGATATGTGTGTAATTACATATAAACACTTTTGTTATGTATATATATTTAAAACCATGCATACAACAGATTTCACATATATAATCCTTTAATACTATTTTTTAACTTCTAAAATCTCTCAACCCTTGGACACTGATACACTTATATAGGCTGAATTTACTGTGCTGGTTACTTTTACTTTTCTCCTTTTTAAGTGCACCAACAGAAGGGGTGTGTGTGTGTGTGTGTGTGTGTGTGTGTGTGTGTGTGTGTGTGTACACGTACGTACATACTCAGCCATCCTTTATTAATAGAGTAAAATATCTCCAAATTGTAAAATGGTAAATTCTGTGAAGTCTTCTTTTCTTCACATAAAGATTTGGTTTGTTAGGTTACAGGTGTTTTTTGTTTTTGTTCTTTTATTAAAATTGTCCTTGTTTGAATGTCTTATAACTCCTTGAGCGCCTTTCTCTTGCTAGCAGTTTTTGATGAGGGGAATATTTATTTGCTTCAGTTTTTCAAGGGGTGGAATCAGACTTCTTTTTCACGTTTTATAGATGACACATTTGGCTGTCCCTGGGCAAAATCTAGTTAAAAAATAATAGCATTTAATATTTAATAAACTACCAGGCTTTTCGAACCATCTGGAACTTTATTTTCTTTGCATGCAGCATCTGAGTTTCAGCTGTTAGCATTTCTCCTTTGCTCTGGGAAGGGTCAATTGCTTTTAAAGTCTTTGATGCTTGCTGTGTCAGCCCTTTTCATATTTTCAAAATGCCCGTGTAAAAGGGCTTTTCATCCATTCATGCTGATAATTCTTTTGAACTTGAAGTTTCAACCAAACTAATCAAATTTAATTATAGCTCAAATCCTGTTACAGTGAACTCCACTAGACTCCTAGCTTAGGTTAAATTTTTTTGTTTGTTTGTTACACTGTAGTTGGCCATTACCAGCATCACTTGGAATGGGCTGTTGACTGTAGTTTGGGCCACCTTTTGTAAAGCCGAGAATTTTGTTCTGTTGACATTGGTGATAGGATTTGAGCTTTATTATTTTCTAAAGGAAATAGTGAATTAGTCTCAAGAAAAATTTCTCTTGCTTTGTGTGTATTTCCGGTGATCTCTTCTTGTTGGTCTTTAACAGTTCAAACAATTGTAATCTAAAAACTACTTTCTTAAAGATTCTGCCGTTTTGTTGTTGCTGATGCTTGTTTTTTGTTTGTTTCAAATATCCATGACTGAGGATTTAATTATATCCTCCTGGGAGTTATCCTCCCGCCCCCCACCCCCAACCATGATTTCTACATATTTGCCTGGTGTTCCCCAGAGATTGTTTTTTTTATTTCTTTTTGTTTCATTAGAAAAGTTTGAACAGTATTATTTACTAGAGAGCAAGTAGGAAATATGAGTGAGTGAAGACTCGTATGAGTGAGACTGAAGTATATATTCAAGGGAGGTAGACTAGTAATGATTTCTTTAGTGCCTTCTTCACAATGATTGCTAACACATGCCTATTGTATTTTAGCATCTTGTTAAATTCACTTGTTACTTTGTATTTACACACTGCTGAATGTGCAGAGTTCTTTTTCTCTACAGTTTAAATTTCTATTTTTAAATTAGATTTTATTTGGATTTCCAAGCAGATTTGGGAGTAATGACATTGAAGATCCTTTAAGTCCCTTTTCATCTCGAAATAAAATCTATACATTTTTATAATGTTGGACCAGTTTGTGATCTGTAAGAGTAAAATGACAGAACTCACTCTTGCAAGCTTTTGATTCCGAAATGGGAAATTGGGTTCATCAAGAAGAGCAAATTGTAGAATTCCTCCTGTTAAAGATGAAAATGGAATTTTCTTTTTTAAAATTCATCTCAGAAATACCAGTTTCCCAGACTTTGTTATCACAAGTGCTAGTGTTTTGTAATGAAGTGAAATGTGAAGTTAATTTGCATCCTAACTGCTTTGAAGTATAATTTTGCTTCCTAAGTTGTTACGGATTTCCGATACTTAAATTTACAGGAATTTTAGTAATGATGCTGTCATTTGTGGCATCTGTGCAGTTGGCCGTGTGTAGGACAAGTTCACTGCATAAATCTTTGGTGGGTTTTAGAGTTGTCTGCCATAGTTCTCAGTCTGGTCAGAGAGCGTGGCCACTTCTTGCACGCCTTTTGATTTGAGTGCCGGAGAGTGGGACGTGTACATGTGTTTGTCCGTATTCTTAAGTAAACGGAAGCCCACACTGTCATTAGGAAAGTACAGCTTCCAACTAACAAGGACTCAGTCTTGCTAGACCTACGTAATCTCTAGAGAGTAGGGGTTTAACATTTTCATTTTTAGAAAAAGTGCTTCTCCTTCTGTACATGTTTAGACAGTACACTGTGCATTGTTTTGGCCTTATCTAAGTGTTGCCATTAAGAACTTAGATTGATGAAATCTATTTATCTACAGGTACAGATGGTGACAGATAGTGTTTAGTGCCTACAGACATAAACACGGGAATCCTGATAGAGGAGATGGGTGAGAGCATGGCCTCTGCAGGTCGCCTGTCTGGGTTCAGCTCTCAGCTCCAGTGCCTACTACTTCTGTGTCCTTCGGCACGTTATTTAACCTCACCTCATTTTCTCCATCTGCCAAGATGAGGGTAATAATAATACCTCCTCATTGATTGTTGAGATTACGTGTTTGTACCTTTAAGGTGCCTAGGAGAGTGTCTGAAATACACCCTATAGAGTTGTTGTGATGTTTTTGTTACTGCTGTCCTCGTGATGTTGTCATCATTATTAGGGCCGTCCTGAAACTTACGGGCCTCTTCCCAGCTCGTTATCATTGAGCTTCATCCTGAGTGTGGCTAGTAGTCCATGTGATGTACTGAGTATACCCTGGATTTGACCTTTTTGGAGCCTCTTCAGTTGCCCTCTTTATAATTTCTAGACCATAAATTTCAAAGAGGTGGTCCAAAATGTTGGAGCCATGAAGTTTTTTTTTAAACTATAAGCCAACATCTTAAAATTGGTTTTAAACACAATTCTAGATATCCAACTTTTCTTGGAAAAATCAGAATATCTGGCAGCATCTAGTCTACATACCTACACCGTGGCAGCACTTGGCTTGAGCTCAGTAGCAGCCGCGTCCTTAGACAGAAGCTGTGCCCCCAGGTCACCAGAACCTTTACCCCTCCCTGGTATCTCTGACACTTTTCCTCACTGCAGCCATTTGTATCATTTGCTTTGGCTCCGTAATATTTATTTGCTGCTGGTAGTATAGACACACTCAGTTTCCCTGACCCTTCACTGGTATAGGTTGCCAAATTTTGATCAGTGTGTAAAACATGAATTTGTTAAAATCAGGTGCACGCGACAGTATTTTGATTTTGTTTGTCAGATGGAAGGAACGTTGTGCTGTGCAGGTGGGTCTGTGCTTGAACAGGGTACAACTTGCTGAAAAAAAGAGATGAGAAATACAGCATGTGTTTAAGCTCAAGCCAAAGAAAAAGTGACTGAGGGCCAAGCCACAGAAAATTGGGATATGGAAGAATTTTGCCCTGAGTGTGTAAGGGGGCACAGTTGATATAAGTCACAGTGCCACGGGGTCAACAGGAGTAAAAGGAATAACTGTGATGCCTTAAAGCAGGTCTTCTCAGCCTGTGCACAGTTGACATTTTGAGCCTCATAAATTATTTGCTGCAGGGGCTGTTCTGTGCAGTACAGGAGGTTTAGCAGCATCCCTGGCCTCCACCCACTAGATACCAGAAGCACCTCCACTCATCCCCTAGTAGTGACAACCGTATGTCCCCTGGGGGCAGAATTGTTTGTGTTTGAGAACCACTGCTTTAAAGATACAGGAGACATTATTATAACCCAGTAGTTACTTTTCTCTGGTTACCTTTGACATCTCTGGTGCTGCTTTTAGTCTTTGAGTCTTCCAGTATCTGCTTTAAAATCTTTCTAAAGCATGCAGTGTTTATTTTGCAGGCATTTAAATGTAATAGAGAGAGGAGATAATTCTTGGTCTCTCTACCCTCTACAGTCAGGCCCATGACTAATCTTTAACAGGAGGCCACCTGATAGACTTCTGAGGGAATACCTTTGTGTGTTGAAGATTGGGGCTCTTGCCCTTCTCCCCTGCTCAGGAGCTCAGTGAGCCTGGGGAAATCCATGCCCTCGCTTTATGTAGCTAGTCTGTAAATGAGGTGTATCAGATAGTGATCAAGATGCCTTCTGGATAAAATTTAGACTGCAAGTCAGAAAAAACTATAAGATTTCTGACACCTGAAGTGTATATGTGTGTATGTATATATTTTAGCTATTCCCTCATCTGAGGTCAGACATTAATAGTCAAGATCATTGAGCCAGAATATCCCCCAGTTTTGACTCTGTTAAAATAAAGGACTTCAGTAAGCGGTCATGTCCCATCAAAATGACTTGGGGGAACATTGGAGGTGCTTTAGAGGCCTGTGTTGGTTTTCTATAGCTGTAATAAATCAGCTCAAACTTAGTGGCTTAAAACAACACACACTTAACCATTCCTTAGAGCATCCTGGCAGTGTGGCTGGGTTCTCTGCTTAGGATCTCACAGAGCAGCAGTCAAGGTGTCAGCTAGGGCTGTGATCTCATCTGACGCCGTGGGGCGTCTCCCAAGCTCACATGGCCATTGGCAGATTTCTTTCCTCCTGGCTCTCTTGATACATTAGGATCAGGAAGTTGATCATGACATGTATTAGGATTTTTTAGAGTTAAAAAGACCTGGTAGACTCACCAACATTTTACTCCATAATGTTAAACTTGAGAGGTTTTGTCACTTAAAAGTGTATCTTGTTTTTGTTTTTAAATTTTTAAAAAATGTTTATTTTTGACAGAGAGAGAGAGAGTGTGAGCAGAGGACGCACAGAGAGAGAGGAGAGAGCAGAGGACAGGCAGAGAGAGAGGGAGACACGGAATGTGAAGCAGGCTCCAGGCCCTGAGCTGTCGGCACAGAGCCGAGCGTGAGACTCGAACTCAGGAACTGCAAGATCATGACCTGAGTTGAAGTTGGACACCTAACTGGCTGAGCCACCCAGGCAACCCTATAAAGTACATCTTGTTTTTGTTCACAATGGTGTCAGTTGTTAGAATCCTGGAATTTTTTATTAAGCAACTAACAATATTCTGGGGCGTAAATTTTACACTTGCAGCTGTCAAAAGCCAAAGCTATTCCCAAATGATCTTTATCCCCTTCCCCCAGAATAATAATTCACAAGCTTGTTAAGTTTCTTGGGTTCTCATGAATGTGAGAAGTTTGGAGAAGCAGTGTCTAGATAGGGGGGATGGAGTTCTTTTCCATTATTAACTGTATTGCTGTAATTTACAGACAGAGGAGAACATAGCTTTTTTCTCAGGTAGATCTGAGTATTTTTCTCCTCGGATGGTTCTCTGAGAGTAACGTGACTGAATAATTTAGCCAGTGGTATAACAACAGGGAGTCCTGGTTAGAATTTTAAGATGATGTTAACAGACACCAAGTTTATAGCTTAAGGTTAGGATATTTAGATTCATAAATTCGAGTGATCCTCACCATTCCCCACCTGTTGTGATGCACACTCTACGTACTTATAAACTTTCACACAATACAGATATATTACCTTATGCCAAAAGCTGTGAATATAGGAAGGCAGAGTCACAGCCATGCTCAAGGAGCTCACAGAATATCATTTAAACAGAAGTTGTAGAATCAAAGTTAGTGAAGTAGGAGCGTGTATTAAGTATACAGCTTATTAGAAATTTCCTATATAGCAGAAGCCATATTACATCAATTTGCATCTAATGAAATTATTTATCTTTTTTTTTTTTTTTTAAGTACCAAAAGTAGTGAAAGAAGCAAGTGAGGGATGCCAGAAGCAAGTGAGACTATATGCAACTGCAAATTTGTCTTCTGGCTAAGCAAGTAAAAATTACGGTCACAGATAACATTCTGATACATAATGCATCCAGCTGCATATTTATCAAAACACTTTATGTGTTTTCACTTAGGCAGTTCATTTTTCATAGGATTTTGGGAAAACGAGATCAGATAATTTTTTAAAAATGTTTTTTGATTTATTAGAGAGAGAGAGAGGGAGAGGTAGAGAGAATGAATGGGGGAGGGGCAGAGAGAGGGAAACACAGAATCCAAAGCAGGCTCCAGGCTCTGAGCTGTCAGCACAGAGCATGACAGGCATCTTGAACTCACGAACCGTGAGATCATGACCTGAGCCAAAGTCAGACAGTTAACCGACTGAGCCACCCAAGGCTCAGTCCCTGAAATTAGGTAATTTTTATATGAAACGAGAGTCAACGGCATTCTTGTACCTTCCTGGCCTCTGATTTGTGAGCTAGTTCTTAGTAACTGTTACTGTCTTTCGCAGCTTACTTGACTAAATTTCATTAAAACTGGTGTCTGGTTTTCCATAAGTAAGTTTTCTTAGCATGTAAGTACTGTAGACAAAATGAAGCCAGTAATGGCATGTCTTTATAACTTAAGTGCTCAGCTAAACTGAAATCAAAGTACTGATGCCAGCAATTTAGTTTCCATTGGGTTTTTAGGACAATACTTGACCTTTGAACTTTTTTTTGGTAGTAAAAAGTATATATAACAAACTTGGCCATTGTAACCATTTTTAAGTGTACAATTCAGTAGCATAAATTACTTTCATAGTGTTATGCAACTGTTACTCCTGTCTATTTCCAAAACTTTGTCATCATCCCAAACATGAACTCTATGACCATTAAGCAATAACTCATTCCCTCCCCCAATCTTTAAATTTTTTTTAATGTTTATTTACTTTTGACAGAGCATGAGTGGGGGAGTGGTAGAGACAGAGGGAGACACAGAATCTGAACAGGCTCCAGGCTCCGAGCTGTCAGCACAGAGCCCAGCCGTGAGGCTTGAACTCACGGACAGGGAGATCATGACCTGAGCTGAAGTCAGATGCTCAACCAACTGAGCCACTTAGGTGCCCCCCACCCACCCCTAATCTTTAGTAAGCTCCAGTCTACTTTTTGTGTCTATGTATTTGCCTATCTTAGATATCTCACATAAGTGCATTATAAAATATTTGTCTTATGTGTTTGATTTATTTCACTTAACACAGTGTTTTCAAGCTTTATTCAGATGTGGTTTGTATATCAAAACTTTAAAAAAAAATTTTTTTTAACGTTTATTCATTTTTGAGAGACAGAGAGAGACAAAGTGTGAGTGGGGAAGGGGCAGAGAGAGAGGGAAACACAGAATCCGAAGCAGGCTCCAGGCTCCGAGCTGTCAGCACAGACCTCAACGCAGGGCTCAAACTCACAAACCGCAAGATCGTGACCTGAGCCGAAGTCGGACGCTCAACCAACTGAGCCGTCCAAGCGCCCCTCAAAACTTCTTTTTGAGGCTGAATAATATTCCATTTTATGGATTAGCATATTTTGTTCATCTCTTTCCCTGTTAATGAACATGTAGGTTGCTTCCATCTTTTGGCTGGTGCGAACAATGCTGCCGTGTCTTAGTCCATTAGGGCTGTCGTAACAAATATCACAGACCGGTGGCTCGTCAGCAGCAGAAATGTATTGCTCGCAGCTCTGGAGGCTGGAAATCCAAGAGCAGAGTACCAGCCTGGTCAGGTGAGAGCTTCCTTCTGGGTAGCACACTTCTTATCCTCACCTGGAAGAAGGGGTAGGGAGTACTGTGGACTGACTCTTATAAGAGCACTAATCCCATTCATGAGGGCCCCATTCTCACTACCTCATCACCTTCCATAGGCCCCACCTTCTAACACCATCACGTTGGGCATTAGGATTCCAACATAGGAATCTTGAGGGAACACAAACATGCAAATGGAACATGCAGTGAACATTGGTGTACAAGTTTCTGAGTCCCTGCTTTCTCTTCTTTTGGGTTTATACCTAAGAGTGGAATTATTGGGTGATGTTAGTAATTCTGTTTAGCTTTTTGAGCAACTGCCAGCTTTCCACAATGGGTGCATCATTTTATATTCTCAACATATGAGGGCTTCTATTTCTCTGCAACACTTACTATTTTCCATTTTTGATTATACGCATCCTGGTAAGTATGAAATGGCTTAAGCTACTTGAGTGTTTTGAAGTAAATTTATGATAATTTATTTACGACAGTTTGAAACTTTGTTTAAAAATACCTTGAGGGGTGCCTGGGTGGCTCAGTCGGTTGAGCATAGACTTCAGCTCAGGTCATGATCTTGTGGCTTGTGAGTTTGAGCCCTATGTCGGGCTCTGTGCTGACAGCTCAGAGCCTGGAGCCTGCTTCGGATCCTGTGTCTTCCTCTCTCTCTGCCCCTCCCCCACTCATGCTCTGTCTCTCTCTCTCTCTCTCTCTCTCTCAAAAATAAACATTAAAAAAAATACCCTAAATTTAAATATTTTAAAGAAATTGTATTCTAAAATATTTTACATAATCAAAAAATTTGTTAGATCTCACTTTTATTCCAGTTGTCAAGATCTTTAAAGTGTTGTTAGCCTAACTAAAAAGGAAAAGCAAAGGAAACTAATGAAATGTAAACATTCTTTGTGGAGAAAAAGGAATTTATTATACATTAATGCAAACTGTATTCCAACCACAGGGAACTAATTGGGAATCGGTAAACAGACCAGGTACATCTGCTTATACCAGTGGTTCTCAAAGTGTGGTCCACTGACGATCAGCATCTCTTGGGAATTGGATATAAATATAAATTCTCAGGCCTTGCCTAAATCAGAAACCTGGCAATAGGGTTCAGAGTATGTGCTTTACAAGGCCTGCAGATGATTATGATGCATGCTACCTTCTGTCACTCCCCCTGTCCTTTATAGCATGTAAAGAGTCTGTGCATCTCCTGGGAAGACTTTCCTTCTCAACCCAGCCACTGCTGGCTCTGGGTTTCCAGAGTGCTCTGCTGTGAATTCTCATAGTTTGTGGGGTATCCCTTCCAGTTTGGGAAGCCCTTTACTGTAAGGATTTGTATCTCTTTGACTTGTTTACCTATTATAATTCCTAGCAAATTGTTGAGGCTCTTTAAAACTTTCTTCATTTGAATTGTGTGCCCAACAGAGGTCTGTAGAGATTACCGGGAATATTTGACTTAAGGGGTAGTGGAAAGCATGACAAAATATGGATTTAAGTTTTTTTAAATTATTCCTTGTGGGGTTTTATTATACTTCCTTGTTGCTTAGCTTTCTTAGATTCCTTTACCTCATTGCCTTTTGCCTTATTTAAAAAAAGTTTTTTGAATGTTTATTTACTTTTGGGACAGAACAAGTGGGGGAGAGGCAGAGAGAGAGGGAGACAGAAAATCTGAAGAAGTCCCTGAGCTGTCAGCACAAAGCCTTGACGCGAGGCTCCAACGCATGAATTGTGAGATCATGACCTGAGCCGAAGTTGGACGCTCAACCAACTTTGCCTTATTTTAGCAGTGGTATGCTGTTTAGAGGTCAGAATTATCAGGAAGAACTTGCGTTAAAATACACGTGGCTGTCTGAAATGAATTTTGAAAGGAGTTATATGAGGAAGCGGATCCTGAGATGATTGTGTTTTATTTTTTTTTTAATTTTTATTTTAGAGCATGAGTGGTGGAGAGAGGCAGAGGCGGGGTTAGAGAGAATCCCAGGCAGGCTGTGCACTGACACGGGTTCGATCCCACGACCCTGGGATCATGACCTGAGCTGAAATAAAAAATCAGACGCTTAACTGACTGAGCCACCCAGGCACCCCTGTTTTCGTCTTTAGTATACGGCAAAGTGTCTTTTAAGGAAGTTCTTTTTATTAGTATGATTTTACTAGTTCGATAACATGCTTTAGATTTTTTGTTTGTTTGTTTTTTAAAGGACATTTTTACCCGGCAGAATTTGAATACACGACTAGGTGAAGACATCATTCAAATTTCTGGCACGCATTCTCTCATTAAATACTGGGATCTGTGTTTTCCGCTTTCTGGGTTAAAAATGATTAACTTGGACAGTGGCTTCAGCCTCGCTTTCACTACAGCTGCAGTAGAGTTTCCTTATTAAGACAAACCTGTTTTCACTCATGGATGGGCTTTTTAGCTTAGGCTTCACAAAGCCTCCTAACTGATCTTGCGTTGAAGTTGAGTGTCTTGCCTTTAACAGACTTGTAGGGCTCTGTTTGTTTCCCACAATTTTCTGCATGTTTGTCTCAAATGAACCATAAAATGGTTCAGTGCCAACATGTGGTTTTAATAACAAAAAAGCACGGGCAAATGAATGTTGCATTAGAATTGGAAGTTTTATATGTATACCATGACTTTAACTTCTAAGTCAGTTTACAGCCCAGTTCTTAGTGTGAAGTAATTTATCAGTTAGTATTTGAAATTTTTCATCCCATGCATCAATTATTTGGACTGTCTGTTGATGATAGAAAATTACACATTTTTTAGTAAGAAATTTTCTGCAAGTTTTTCATAGTATATTTCTAGTCAAGTTTTATGGTTACATGGGATGGGAATAAATTTCCTCCTGAGCTCTTTTTTACCTTCTTGATTTTTAATTATTGTGGTTTATATTGCATAAAAATGACCATTTCAGATACAATTTCATGTTATAAAACGCACTTCTTTACAAAAGTTCCTTTTGAGAAATGAAGCTTTCTAAGTAGCCTTTTACACTAGTAGCTGCTTTAAGCATTAGGATCAGGTGTGAGTGGAGGTTCCTTCTTTCTCCCCCCTCTGGTGGAACAGCATGAAGTAGAGTCCGTGTAAGTGTGTCTGTTCCTTTAGATGGGCCATGAGCTGGGAGTGAGGGGCACAGAAGGGTGGTAGGACAAAGAGAATTAACACAAGGCACACGGAATTGAGTCTCTTGCCTTTAACAAGTTTTTGGCATATCTACAACTAATTTTCCAATCTGCTTTACTGTAATGAAAATGATATTCTGATCTAAAAATAAATAATGCATTACATTTAAAAAGATGTTTTCATTTTTTAAAGTTCATTTATAGCTCAGTTTTGTTTCTTTTGCTTTACATTTTGTATCTTTTTTTGGTAAATTCTGGGACTAATACTTTATTTTTACCTAATGATTCAGTCTCTTCAAAGCAGTTGTTCCTTTCAGATCGCTTTTATAGAGCCACCATTTGCCTATAATATGTCCATTTATAAGCACACAGTTGAGTATGTTTTGACATACTCCTATAACCTTGTAACCTATCATCCCAAGTAAGGTAGAGATAAGGAGCAGGTGGCAGCAAATTTTTTGTGTAAAGCGTTAGATAATAAATATCTTAGACTTTGTGGGCCATAAAATCTGTGTTGAAACTACTCAACTCTGCCTTTATAGCGTAAAAGCAGTCAGAGACAACACATAATTAATGGGCACGGCTGTGTTCCAGTAAATCTTCATTTACCAAAAGAGGCAGCCAGCCTGCACATTGTAGTTAGCCCGTCCCTGATGTAGAACGCTTTCCTCACCCCAGAAAAGTGCCTTTGTGTCCTTTTCAGTCAAATCTCCATCCTCAGCCTCAGCCCTGTGCAACTGCTGCTAATCAGCTCCCCAGCACTTTAGAGCCAGTGTATGTTTTAAAGATCTTAAAATAAATGAAACCATGCAGTATGGACTCTGGCATCTAGCTTCCTTTGCTTCGCAGAATGTTTTTGAACTTCATCCATGTTGCAGCACGTATCAGGGTTCGTTCTTTTTTGTTGTTGCGTGGTATTCAGTTGTGTAAATACATCATGATGAGTTTATCTGTTCTCCTATAGATCGACATGTGGTTTGTCAGTTTGGGACTATTAAAAAATGATCACCTGGAGCATTCTTATGCATGTCTTTGTGTGGGTATTTGTTTTAACTGACTTTGGGCAGATACCTGCAAGTGGAATAGACGGGCCATATGATACGTATTTTAACTTTTAAAGAAACTGCCAAATCGTTTTCCAGAGGGCTTGTACCATATTACATTTCTCCCATCTCTGACTGAGAGTCACATTTGCTCCGTCTCCTTGCCAACACTTGGTACTGTCAGTCGTCTTACTTTTTTACTCACCTGTTCCAATATGCATTCTTCTTGTTTCCTTACCTTACGTACTGGCTAGACCTTGGAATAAAATGTTAGATAGAAGTGGCAGCCGTGGACCCCCTTGCTGTTTTCCCAGTCTCAGGCAGGGGGAAGCATGCTGTCTTTTGCCAGTGAGTAGGGTGTCGGCTCTACGCTGTTTATAGCTGCTCTGCCCCAGGTTGGAAAAGTTGCCTCCTATTGCTAGTTTGTTTTTGTTTTTTGTTTTATAACTGGTGTTTAATTTTTCAAAAGCGTTTCCTGAATCCCTTGAGATGATCATGACTTTTCTTCTTTATTCTATTAAAGTAGCAAATTATATTGATTTTAGAATGGTAAAACAACCTTGTATTCCTGGAATAGAGCTCACTTGTGTTGCATGATTATCATTTTTATGTATTTCTGGATTCACCTTACTAATACTTTGTTAAGGATTCCTTCATGAGGAATATTGATCTGTAGATTTGTCTTGAAATATCTTTGGTTTTGGTGTCAAGGTAATTCAAGCCTCTTAAAATGTGTTAGGAAATACTCTCTTTTACTTTCTAAAAGTGTGGATGTAACATTGGTATTCCCCCTTATTGTTTGGTAGAATTGAACAGTGAAACCATCTGGGCCTACTAGGTTTTCTTTGTGAGAAGGCTTTTAATAAATGTACTATGTTGGACAGATACAGAGCTGTTAAGGTATTCTATTTTGTGTCAGCTTTATTTTTGTGCCAGCTTTTCAAGGAATTTGTCCATTTCATCTAAGTTTGTCTTGTCCTTTTACTGTGATGTCACCTCCTTCATTCCCAGTATTGGTAATTTGTGTCTTCTTTCTTCTTGGTCAGTATAACTGGAGATTTGTAAATTTATTGATCCTATTCAAAGAGCCATTAAAAAAATTTTTTTAAGTTTATTTATTTTGAGAGAGCGAGCAAGCAGGGGAGGGGCAGAGAGAGAGAATCCCAAGCAGTCTCCTATTAGCGGGAAGCCCGATGTGGGGCTTGAACCCACGAACCGTGAGATCATGACCTGAGCTGAAACCAAGAGTTGGACACTCAACCAACTGAGCCACCTAGGCACCCTCAAAGAAATCAATTTTTTAAAATTGATTTTATTCAATTTTGTTATTTCTGTGTCCTTGCTTTCTGCTTTTATTTTTATTATTTCCTTTCTCCTATTACTTTGGTTTATTTTGCTGTTCTCTTTCCAGTTTTATAAGTTAGAAGCTTAGGTATTTTTTTTCCTCATGTAAGCATTTAAATTTATAAATTTTCCTCTAAGTGCCAGATTAGCTGAATCTCCCAAATTAGGATATGTTGTGTTTTCATTTCCATTTATAGCATAATGTTTTCTTTCTTTTTAAAAAATTAAAGTGTAGTTGATGACATCCAGTGTTAAATTAATTTCAGGGGTACAACAGTGATTCAACAATTCTATACCTTATACTATGCTTACGGTGATAAGTGTAGTTACTGTTAGCATACAGCATATAGAGTCATTACAGTATTATTGATTACCTTTCCTTTTTGCTGTACTGTCCATCCCAGTGACTTACGGGGAAGTTTGTACCTCTTAATCCCTTTCACGTATTTCTGTACCCCCCCCCCCACTCCCACCCTCTGGCATCCATCAGTTTGCTCTCTGTTTTTATGAGTCTCTTTCTGTGTTTATTTCACAATATTTTCTGAATAGAAGTGACAGTATTTTCCTTGGGATGTATAGTGCCACAAGGGGATAATATATAAAATAACAGTACTTTTTCTTGAGCCCATCGTAGAGCTGAGATTGCAAGGCACCCAAGGAAACTGAATTACGGAGGGTCACAAGCCCTTGTCTCCAAGAAGAGACAGGGCACACAACTGTTTTCACCTTTGGTAGATGGGAAGAGGTATAGCCAAAGAGGGTGTAACAAGGACATACCTGAAATACTAACATCCTTTGGAAGGCTCAGTGTGGTCTGTTGTGAGAGCTTAAAATTCCTTCAAGTCTCAAGGACCAGGAGCATCTGCACCCATTCAGCTCATTTCTTACGTTACTCTTGCAAGAAGGATTTTGGGGGTGGGGTCGAAGACCTGACAGAGTCCCCTTGTGGCGTAGAATCCCAGGATGGAGCAGGAGTACCCAGAAAAGCCTGTTTGTGCTTTGGACCCTACGTGAGTACGAGTTGTTGATCGGGAGAACAGGCCCAAAACTCACCTGTATTCCAGGCCAAGGTTGGCTGTGGCTAGTGGAGGAAAGATAGAAATCCTTCCTCGGTTTGCTAATTATACCAGGAAAATGCCATCTGCCACTAGGAGAGTGCTAGAAAATAAAGCAGAAGTATTGTATTTCTGCACCTTGTTTTGAGGAAGTGACTGAATGCATGCAGAATAGCTGGTGGGCTTCTGGCTGACTGATGGGGGGCCTCGTTGCAGGACATGTCTCCCTGGAGCACTTACTCAGCTTGAGATTACTGCTGGTGTTTGTTTTGAGAATTTCTGGTCGACATCCTTTGTTAATTTTATGTTTGAGATGTACTTAATCTTCTGTGTACTCGGATGTACTTAGATGTACTTAAATTGTGAAGTACAGGGGTGCCTGGGTGGCTCAGTCGGTTAAGCGTCCGAATTTAGCTCAGGTCATGATCTCACAGTCCATGAGTTCGAGCCCCGCGTCGGGCTCTGTGCTGAAGCTCAGAGCCTGGTGGCTGCTTCATTTTCTGTGTCTCCCTCTCTCTGACCCTCCCCCATTCATGTTCTGTCTCTCTCTGTCTCAAAAAAAAAAAAAAAAAATCAAAAAAAAATTGTGAGGTACATATTTGGAATACCAATCTTTGGTCACGTACATTGTAAATATATGCCCAGCTATGTCGGTTGTCTTTTATTTTTCTCCAAGGCTTTTATCTTTTGTGTTCCATATGGAAATTTTATATTATTATGTAGACAAACACTTTGTATCCCCTTCCATCATTATTTCTTCCTTTGCTTTTAGGAAAAGGCCTGTATTGGTTTATTTTCCCAAGGCATAATTTATATATTTTCAAGTGGATAGGTCTTCAGTGTATAGCTCAGTGTGTTGTGCATAGTATGTGTCTCCATAACCACCACCCAGGTGAAGATAAAAAACTTATTCCTCACCCAGAAGCTCTTGGACCCTTCCCATTTCGTGTTTACATCCTGTCTCCCCTAGAGTTAACCACTGTTGCGACTTTACTCATTAAAGATGTTTTATCTGTTCCTGGCCTTCGTGTGAATAGAATCACATGCTGTGTGTTTTGTGTCAGCCTTCCTTTGTTGAGATTCAGGCATGTTCTATGTATAATAATTTTTATTTTTATTTTTATTTTTTACAGTATATACCACCATTTGTATGCCACTTGTTCTGTTGATAGATACTTGGGTTGTCAGCAGATTTTGGTATCATGAATAGAGCTGTCACAAACACTCTAGAACGTGACTCTTGTGAGTTTAGGTACTCATTTCTCTTGGGTATATACATAGGGGGAGAACTGCTGTGTCATAGGGTAAAATATAGATTTAGCTTCATAGATGCTGCCAAACTCTTAGCCAAAGTGGTTCAACCATTTTGCAACTCTCAGAAAAGTAATTTAGCCATTATTCTTCTCTTGTTGGAAAGATTCTTTTTATTTTACACGTTTCTAGTGAAAATTGTATTTTTAGTTCCTCTTCAAACTGTAACATGCACTGTGAGAAATACTGTTTATATAATTGAGTGACAAAAAACAGCTCTGTGAAACATGACAATAGGTCAGGCCTAGGACCCCTAGCATATCTAAGTATTCTTAAAAAACCATTGTTTAGGAAAAGCACTTACTCCTTTTCAAAGTCAATACATACCTTGAACAACATTGTATTAGCTCACGTAAATTCTTTAGGTGGGATAGATGGTGTTTGGCAAAATTTTGTTGTGGATTTATTTAAGTGTCCTGGTGTAGAGGAGACTTTTTGTGAATGTTATTTAATTGATTATATTTAAATGAAAACAAACAAAAATGGTTTATTCTTTCTTTAAGGATGTAGGAGAGTCTGTTGTCCCTAAGTTCCTCTTTGGCTTGGAAATCTGGAAATCTCATTCTTAATGTATTTGAGACCCTCAAGGCTGTTTGAGTTTTCTACTGACCTCCTGTAAAAAGAAAGCTCTTCCTATGCTCACATCATGTGTACTTGGCTTGATAAGTGAAATGGTATGATTAGAAAATCTGTGTCACAGGGAAAGAGGTTTGGCTGTTGTCACTTACAGAATGGTTGAAGTCCTTAGAAAACATTCAGATATCACATGGAGCCTAGGATTCTCCAAAGATGGGACCACTGTCTCTAGTACTTACTCACTTGGGATTGTTATCATGCTGGTTCAGACTCGGTAAACAAGTTAGCCCCACCAGGGGTCTCCTTCCCCAGGCCTCCATTTTGCTCATTGGTTTCTGTGCATTTGTCCCTATATTCACAAAGACATTCTGTGTGGGAATTTCTCATGTTCCCCTTTCTCACTCTTGGACATGCTGGCACTGCCTCCTTACCAAGTGAGGTGGCAAGAATAGCAAGAAGGAGCAAACTCTGTTCCTGCTTCACAGTGCCTGCACATCCATTGGCCCATAACATAGATGCTGTAGCTGCCCCTGGTTCCTTACCATGAATCCAAACTTTGCTTGTTCTCTTCTGTTTGTTTGTTTGTTTGTTTGTTTTTTAATGTTTATTTTTGAGAGAGAGAGAGAGAGCACCTTGTTCAGGTGAAAGGTAATGGTAGTTTGGACTAGGGTTGCAATGGAGGGAGATAGGCAGGTTGGGGAGATATTTAGGAGAGCAAATTGACAGGATAGGATTGGCTCCTAGCTTGTGAATGCAGTGATGGTGCCAAGTACAACCCATGGGTCCCTAACACAATCACCTGGATATATAATGTCCATGTTCACCAAGATAGGGAACTCGGGAGGATGGGCTTTGAAGGTTGAAACACTAGATCACGAGAGTTACTGAGTTTAAGTGAGTTGCCTGTGTGATAGTCAAGTGGAGATGCTGAGAGGGTAGCTGAACATATGGATCAGGAGCTAGAGGACCTATCTGGGCCAGCGAGAGAAATTTCAGATGGGTTTTTGAAGAAAACATGTGTTTGTTGACCAGCAACTTTGTGAGTCCCATAAGTGTTATTGGAATGTCCAGTATTACAGAAATTAGCAAATGCCACAGATTATTTTAATAAAATCTTTTTTCCTTAAAAAAATATCTTAAAGACAGCAGCAATGAGGTAAAGAAGCGAGATTAAAAAACCTTGAAATAAGGTTGGCCGTAGAACCACCTGTAGGGAAGCTACCATTCGTTGAATACCCACTGGCAGCCAAATGTGATATCCAGCTCTTCTGTCTCTCATCTTCCCAGTTAGTGCTTCTCTTTGATGGCTTCAATGTTGAGGTCGAGAGACACTGAGTGACTTGCTCAAGGTCATGTGGCAGATCTGGATTCAAACAAGACTGTTTGACTTCATAGCTTTTTCTCTTTACACTAACCTTGTTGCAACCCAGAACACAATTAAAATAATCTTCAGTCAATCTTAAACTCATTTTTTGAAGCATCTCTGGTCCCACTGATAGGTGGAATGCCTTCTATTTGCATAGCACCCTCTTGACTTCCCTGTTTGTCTCTTGTAGTAGAGCTCTCTCAGCCATCCAAACTTAATATCTTGGAACCTTAGGGTGCTAAAACTAATATGGGCAGGGACTTGAGAGATCTTAGAATCTAATAGGCTTGCTTTATAGGTCAGGAAACATAGACCTCTGGGTCACAGATCCTGTTAATGGGAAAGGCAGACTATAGCACAGACATCACATTCTGGGTTCCCTCTTCACTAGCAGACCCTGCTGTTCTCTTTGACTTCTGTCAGCACTCACATTCAATTGCCAAAGCTTCATCATCTGTTCTTCTTCAACATTGCTCTTCCTTGCTTCTGTCTCTTAATTTCTACTCCTTCTAGCCTGGTTTAGTCCCCCATGCCCTGTTTACTTCCACCCTGTCGCAGGAACCTCCTAACTGGTCTTTGTCTCAAGCACCACTGTGTTTATGTCCCTCTTTTTTGGGTTTATTTTTCTCTTAGTTGGGAATGAATTTTTACATTGATTGACATGTTATATAGCTGTGCATTTATTACACTATCACTGATTTTTAAAAATTATTTACACTGAAAAGATCATTTGAAATAGGGTTCCACTGAATATTTTCCTCATTAAAAAAATAATACAGGGACACCTGGGTGGCTCAGTTGGTTGAGTGTCCTACTCTTGATTTCGGCTCAGGTCACGATCTCACAGTTGCTGGGATTGAGTCCCATGCAGGCTCCTCACTGACTGATGACAGCACTGAGCCTGCTTGGGATTCTTTCTTCTGTCTGTCTGCATCCCTCACCCTGTGCTCATGCATGTGCCTTCTCTCTCTCTGTCTTTCAAAATAAACATTCAAAACAAAACAAATTCTTGGTTAGTTTTGCATGTTCAGCCCAGCTTTGTAGCTTATACAAGTAAAAAATGGATATTTCTTCCTGTCTGTATCACAGCAATATGTCTTAAAGGGTTTTGAATTTTTGGCAATTGACAGTATTATTCTCACATAAATAATTATGACTTTGGTATATATGTATATGGTATATACATACGGGTATATATACACACACCAGCTAATATGTATATCTCTTGTCCCTACCTGTCCCCTTTCCCTCTTTCTGTAAACTTTTTTCAGTGTTACTTGTTTGTGAATTCTCATATTTTTTGGATCAAAGTTGAACGGAGTAACTAAACCCTACAGTGCTAATGGCCCAGTTTCTTTTTTACCTAGTACAGAGGTAATTGCAGATGTGCAGGCCAAACCAGTTCTCCTCTTTGTTATTAAACTAGTAGCTGAAAGAGGCTGGTTATCCTTCCTCTGATTCAGATTATGACTCTTCTTATCAGTGGGTACCACAGAACTGGTCCCCCGAGAAGAACCTTCTTGAAATAAGGACTTGCTTCTGCAGCTGTGTCTGGGGGCGGGTATCCACAGAACTTCAGTATCTATCCATCTTCCTGTTTTTTTCAGCCCTGGAATTTGAGAAGGATCAGCTTGTAAGAAGGAAAGTCAGCTGGCCCCCACCTGTATGCTTTGTGCCTTTTCTTGCCACTTCCAGCTAGGCTCTAATTCAGTTCAACTGCCTTAGTGGTCAGGCCCTGTGATATTCGTGGGATGTGGAGCCTGTCACTTATATTCAGGAGAGTAACATCTGGTATAGTTAGCTCTTTCTTTTTTTTAAATAAATAAAAATATGTGTGTGTGTGTGTGTGTGTGTGTGTGTGTGTGTGTGTACAGATTATATATATATACAGATTATATATATAAATATATATACATATATATACAGATTATATGTATACACACACACACACACACACACACACATACAGATTGAGAGAGAAGCATCAGGGAGGGGGCGAAGAGAAAGGGAGAGACAGAATCTCAAGCAGGTTCCACACAGTCATCACAGAGCCTGACATGGGGCTTGAACCCACGAACCATGTTCTTAACCTGAACCGAAACCAAGAGTCGGAGGCTCAAGCAGCTGAGCCACCCAGGCACCCCTAGTATAGTTAGTTCTTAAAACATTTTTAAGACCGGTAGATTGTCGGCTCCTTGAGGCTAAAGACCTTTTATTGATCATCCTTGTATTCCCAGGGTCTCTATTCGTTCTGGATGCTTAATGGGCCTTCAGTCGAGACTGAATTAAACTAAGACATATGATTTCACTGTTTCTTTTAATTATGCTGATCTTTCTTAGTATTGTGATGATTTGGTATTCTTTCCACACAATTAATAGAATAGAATGAAAAGTCCTATTGAGATGTAAATTCAAAAAATGGATTACTTCATTAAAAAAGTATGTCTTGGGGCGCCTGGGTGGCGCAGTCGGTTAAGCGTCCGACTTCAGCCAGGTCACGATCTCGCGGTCCGTGAGTTCGAGCCCCGCGTCGGGCTCTGGGCTGATGGCTCAGAGCCTGGAGCCTGTTTCCGATTCTGTGTCTCCCTCTCTCTCTGCCCCTCCCCCGTTCATGCTCTGTCTCTCTCTGTCCCAAAAATAAATAAACGTTGAAAAAAAAAAAATTAAAAAAAAAAAAAAAGTATGTCTTTTTGGTTGGACCTCAATGCCTTTTCCTCTGAAATTTTATTTGATATGAAAAACTGCTTCTGTGAGGCACTTCTTGTGTGAATCAGTGTTGGGCCCTCATGGTCAAACTTGGTGCGTGTGGTCTAAGGCATTACCTGCCCCGGAGTAGGAGTTCAGCTGTGGCTTATGCATTTCTGAAGAGCTCCCATATTTTCAGATGTTTGGTTGTTGTCCTGTTACCGTTAACAATGGCATTCTTAAAACTTTGCCATCTGACCCACGTCTGTCTCCTGTTTAACAATCCTTCATTCTTCTAGACCTCCTAAAGTCATCTACTGTATTATAAAAGTTTTACTTGAAAGAAAGTTTGGTGTTCAAGAAATAGCTTTAAGTGTATTTTATTAAGAGTATTACACATTCTCTAATCAGTAAAAATTGTGTGTCAGTAAAACACACACAATTATGTTTTCTTTAGGTTTCTCCTTTCAAGGTATTCTTTTGTAATTGTTTGCATTTATATTTGTATCCTTAATTTTCCTTTTGTCTAAATGGCACCATTTTAAAATGTTTTAAGAAAACATTATCATTTCCTTATTAGATTATGAGAAAAGACTATCATTAAGGAAAAATTACCCTGTAAGCAGGTGATTTACAGTAGTACTTTTGGCTAATTTCTGTTGAAATCCAGAATATATGCTGGTTATTTTTTAGTTGAATTAGAATTAGTTACATATATAACCATATGATATAAGTTTGTAATGTAAAGTGCTTCAAACGGTGCCTGGCACATAGTGAGAGCACTAAGAGTTTGCCTTTATTATTCTTCATTTTAAAGATGGAAAAGGAGTGAAATGCCTTTTTTTGATTTTGCATTGAAATTCCATATTGTCATAGTTCATTCTGATAAATTTATATGCAAGTTGTCAAAGATTTTCTGTCTTCAAATTTAATTTGTATTTAATTTGTTTTTACACATTTCCTCCTTTGGAGTTTTTCTATAGTGTTTTTTTTTTTTTTTTTAAGTTTATTTTATTTTGAAGGAGAGAGTGTGAACATAGGAGGGACAGATAGAGAGGGGGAGAATCCCAAGCAGGCTGCACGCTGCCAGCTCGGAGTCTGACATGGGACTGGAACTAATGGAACCATGAGATCATGACCTGAGCCCACATCCAGAGTCAGATGCTCATCTGACTGAGTCACGCAGGTGCCCCAGTTTTTCTGTAGTTTTTAAAAATACGTATCATATTTAAGAACCTCTTCATTTTTAAAAAATTCTGCATGCTTCTGTTAACCAAACCATTTAGAAAGCATTCAAATTCTGTGAATCTCAGTGGTAGTGACAGCAAAGCAAAGGATTGTTTTCCGTAGGAACAAGCCATATTGTATGTTGTTCTAATAAGGCAGAACTTTGCAGTAAATTTGCTTTAAAAAAAAAAAAATCTCCCTGTTTTTTCCATTTACCCCTACTCCTAAGGATGAATGTAAATGTTAGGCAAAATTGAAGTGAGTTTCCATTAAGGCTTTTGAAGGAATTTTTCATTTTAAAAATTGGATATTTATTACGTTTTGAAATATAAGTGAAATGGAAGAAGAAAACCACTAAAAGACAGTCAGTTTTAATATTTTGTGGCAGATTGTTCATCTTTTTTCTCCACTTTAATATTGATTTAGATGGTGATAAGTCAGCTCCTAGAATTAATAGCTTCTAGAATAAGACATTTTATTCTTCTGTTTCATATGTTTTTTTCTGAGATGTACTAACTTATTTAAGAAATATTTAATAAGAACCCGTTATATGCCAAATGATCTAGGAGCTTTGATTCATTAAGACAGTGTACCCCACCCCAGCCCACCCGTCTCCCAGTCTTCTCCACTCCAGACTTGAGGAATTTCCAGTAGGTTGGCCTGAAAGACAGGATGTGGTTTGTTAGGGAAGAAGGAATAGTCCAATTTTCTGCGAGTTTTTGTGAGAATGTTTGTATCTCAGTCAATATTTTAAATTTACTGTATTATAATCTAGAGTTTCAGTATATGGAACATATTAAGGGGAAAAGTCTCCTTTAATATGCTTTTATTGTTTCAGTTTTTGTACTTATAGATAATTCAGTGGTATTTTACTATTCTGTAACTTTATTGTCATAAGGGTTTTCATTTTGAGCACTATTAGAAGCAGCTTTTACATGTTTAACTGTTAGTCATTTTTTTCACTCATTTTGTAGCTGTGTAGGTTCAACATATGTCCCTATTTTATATAGGAAACTACTTGATAAAAATGTTATCATAATTACAATATGAAATAGAATTATCAAATAATATACTTCTCATTTAGGGATGTTTTCCACAGGGGGCAATAAAACGATGACTCCTAGGCTTATAGCTTTTAGCATATGTTTGAGGGGCTTCATCTTTATTATTTGAGAAGAGAAAATGTAGATTTTCCCCCCCCTCTGGTTATGATTGTGCTCCAGAAAGCAAATAAAATTGTAACAACCTTTATATCTTCATAATCTTCAACCTTTCTCTTTTTATGCAAGGATATTTTTCAAAGTATAATTTGTATACCATTATGATTCCTCATTTTAAGTATACAAAGCAATGATTTTTAGTGTAATTACAGAGTTGTAATTTATAAAACAATCTAATTCTTGTCACTCCCAAATTAGGTGCATTTATGGTGCTCTCCTGGGATAATTTTTTTTTTAATTTTTAAAAAATGTTTATTTATTTTTGAGAGAGAGAGAGAGTGTGTGTGTGTGTGTACGAGCTGGGGAGGGCGTAGAGAGAGAGAGAGAGAGAGAGAGAGAGAGAGAGGGAGAGGGAGAGGGAGACACAGAATCTGAAGCAGGCTCCAGGCTCTGAGCTGTCAGCACAGAACCTGATGTGGAGCCGTGAGATCATGACCTGAGCTGAAGTCAGACGTTTAACCAAGTGACCCACCCAGGTGCCCCAATTTGATTTATTTACTTATTAAAAAAAAACAAAAAACAACCCGTATTTTAAAAGAAAGTAGGTATAGAGGCGGCATACCTCAAGATCATAAAGGCATATATGAAAGACCCGTAGCTAATGTCATCCTCAGTGGGGAAAAAGTGAGAACTTCACCCTTAAGGTCAGGAACCATGACAGGGATATCCCACTCTCATCACTGTTATTTCTTCCAAAGTGTTGGAATTCCTAGCCTCAGCAGTCAGACAGCATAAAGAAATAAAAGGCATCCAAATCAGCAAGGAAGAAGTCGAACTTTGACTCTTCTCAGATGACATGATACTGTATGTGGTAAACCCAAAAGACTCCACCAAAAAACTGCTAGAACTGATACATGAATTAGGTAAAGTCGCAGGATATAAAATCAACGCGTTTAGTTGCATTTCTACACACAAGTGTTTGGTGTGTAGAAATGAAGCAGCAGAAGGAGAAACCAAGGAATAGATCCCATTTACAATTGCACCAAAACCCATAAGATACCTAGGCATACACCTAACCAAAGAGGTAAAAGATCTGTATGCTGAAAACTATAGAAAGCTTATGAAAGAAATTGAAGAAGACCCAAAGAAATGGAAAAACATTCCATGCTCTTGGATTGGAAGAACAAATACTGTTAAAATGCAAATCTACATACCCAAAGCAATGTACATATTCAGTGCAATCCCTATCAAAATAACACCAGCCTTCTTCACAGAGCTAGAACAAGTAATTCTAAAATTTGTATAGAACCAGAAAAGACCTCAAATAGCCAAAGTAATATTGACAAAGAAAAGCGAAGCTGGAGGTATTACATTTCCAGATTTCAAGTGATAATTTACAAAGCTGTAATCATCAAGACAGTATGGTGCTGACATAAAAACAGACCCATAGATCATTCGAACAGAATAGAGAACCCAGAAATGGACCCACCAACGTATGGCCCACTAATCTTGCACAAAGCAGAGAAGAATATCCAATGGAAAAAAGTCTCTTCAGCAAATGGTGTTGGGAAAACTGGACAGTGACACGCAGAAGAATGAACCTGGACCACTTTCTTACACCATACACAAAAATAAACGCAAAATGGATGAAAGACCTAAATGTAAGACAGGAAACCATGAAAATCTTAGAGGAGAAAACAGGCAACAGCCTTTTTGACTTTGGCCGTAGTAAGGTCTTACTCAATACGTCTCTGGAGGTAAGGGAAACAAAAGCAAAAATGAACTATTGGGTTCTCATCAAGATAAATAGCTTCTGCACAGCGAAGGAAGCTGTCCACAAAACTAAAAGGCAACTGATGGAATGGGAGAAGATACTTGCAAATGACATATCGGATAAAAGGTTAGTATCCAAAATCTAAAAAGAACTTATCAAACTGAACACCCAAAAAACAAATAATCCATTGAAGAAATGGGCAAAAGACATGAACCCTTTTTGAAAGAAGAAATCCAAATGGCTAACTGACACATGAAAAGATGCTCAACATCACTCATCATCAGGGAAATACAAATCATAACCACAGTGGGATACCATCTCACACCAGCTTCAGTAGCTAAAATTCACTCAGGAAACAATAGATGTTGGCAAGGATGTGGAGAAGGGGGAACACTTTTGCAATGCTGGTGGGAATGCAAGTTGGTGCAACCACTCTGGAAAACAGTATGAAAGTTCTTCAAGAAATTAAAAATAGAGCTACCCTACAACCCGGCGATTGCACTACTAGGAAATTATCCAAAGGATCTAAAAATGCTGATTTGAAGGTACGCATGCATCTCGATGTTTATAGCAGCGCTATCAACAACAGCCAAATTATGCAAAGAGCCCAAATGTCCATTGACTGATGAATGGATAAAGAAGATGTGTGTGTGTGTGTGTGTGCGCATGTGCGCGTGTATGTATATATGTATATGTATATGTATATACATATATGTATATGTATATACATATATACATACACGCGCACACACACACAGTAGAATGCTACTCAGTGATCAGAAAGCATGAAATCTTGCCATTTGCAACAACTTGGGTGGAACTAGAGTGTATCAGGCTAAGCAAATTCAGTCAGTCAGAGAAAGATAAATATATAATTTCACTCATGGGAAATTTAAGAAACAACAGGTGAACATAGGGGAAGGGAAGGAAAAATAAGATAAAAACAGAGGGAAGCAAACCATAAGAGACTCTTAAATACAAGAACAAACTGAGGGCTGCTGGAGGGGTGTTGGGTAGGTGGAAGGGCTAAATAGGTGATGGGTATTAAGGAGGGCACTTGTTGGGATGAGCACTGGCTGTTATATGTAAAGGATGAATCACTAAGTTCTACTTCTGAAACCATTAAAAAAAACACAAACTACAAATTCTCCCCCCCTCCAAAAAAGGTGTCCATTTAGCACATAGTTTAATGGCTAAATATGTAAGTTCTTGTTTAACATATTCTAAATTACTAAAAATTTATGTTATTTCTATACTATGAATATTTCAATTAATATTGTAATTTATTTTTTTATGTTTAGTTTTGAGAGAGAGAGAGAGCGAGAGCAAGCAAGCAGGGGTGGGGCAGAGAGAGAGAGGGAGAGAGACAATCCCAAGCAGGCTCTGCACTATCAGCACAGAGCCTGATGTGGGGCTCAAACTCACAAACCATGAGATCATGACCTGAGCTGAAACCAGTAGTTGGAGGTCTTAATCAACTGAGCCACCCAGGGGCCCCTTAATTAATTTTAATTTAAAATTTAATTTAATTTAAATTAATTAAATTATTTTAATTTTTAACTATTTAAATTGTTAATTAAATTATTTTAATTAATATTTTAATCTTGTAGCTAATCCTCCTTGTTAAGAAATTTCAAGTATATTTTCAGAGTATCTTTTTAAAGTATAAAAATCTGGAGCAAAGGTATACATATTTTTTCAGCTTTTCAAACATACCACCCAACTTCTAGTTTGGGTTTCATTTTTTTCTTCTTTTAAATTATAAGCAAAGTAAAAAAAAAAACACTAAATATTTATGTACAATTTATATTATATATTGTAATAATTTCATATAAATTCTCTTGTTAAACTTGTAAAATATCTTTAAAAACTTATTTGAGTGCTTCTTTGTTTTTTAATAAACTTTATTTTTTAGAACTGTTTTCAATTTAGAGTATTATACAAGATAATACAGAGTTACCATATTCTCTATACCCTATTCCCCCATTATTAATATCTTACTCAGTATGATACATCTGTTACAATTAAGGAGCCAATATTGATACATTGTAATAAACCAAAGTCTTTAGTTTACTCAGATTTCCTTGGTTTTAATGTCTTTTTTCTTTTCTGGGATCCCATCTAGGATATCACATACTTGGTTATCATGTGTCCCTAGGCTTTTCTAGATTGACTGTTTCCCAGACTTTGTTTTTGATGACCTTGACAGGTTGGGAGTTCCGGTCATCACCTCTGGTTGTAGAATGTTTTTTTGTTGGAATGTATCTGGTGTCTATCTCATGAATAGACTGATGTTAGGGTTCATACTATCAATACTAGTTATCACTATTAATATCGGTCTTGGTCACCTGGCTGAGGTAGTGCTTGTCAGGTGTCTATACTGTAGAGTTAGTCTTTCCCCCTTTCCATACTCTCCTATTTGCAAGGAAATCACTGTGTGCAGCCCACATTTAAGGAGTGAACAGGTGTGCTTTATCTTATCTGCATGAATTATTTGGAATTCTTTTGTAGAGCTTTGTCACTTCTCCCTAATTTAATCATTCATTCAATCATTAAATTAGTGTGATTCATGGATATTTATTTTATACTTTGGATTATCATTCAGTACTACTTTATTTCGTTGCTTGATTTGTTCCATTTGGGTCATTGGATATCTTTCAGTTGGCTCTTGTGTCCCTTGGACATAACCCCCATCAATGTGAATGTTGGTTTTGTTTCTGTTTGTTTGATTTTGAGTGTTGCCTTAATTATTGGCTGTACAAGAGGCTCCAGGCTCATCTTCTAAATTGCCTGCCCTCTTTCTAGAATCAGCCCTTTGTAAGAAGCACAGGTTCTCCTTCCCTCTGCTTTTTTGCCCCTCTCATTCTGTATGAGGACATTTTGAATGTACATCACGTGCTTGCCACTGGTGGTAGGCACTGTGGCTCTAGGGTGACAGAGGATAAATTCCATACTGTTTTTCTGACATCTCAGACTTTCTAAAACTCTGTCCTGGTGTATCTTTCTAGCTTTCTCTTTTCTTTTTAAATTCTATAATGTTTCTTTTTTCACATATTCATATAAATAAATAACAGTGCCTAAGAATGATTATGTTCTCCCTGCTCTGTGTTGTGTTAAAAAAATTTTTTTTGGTTTTGCCTTTTTCTCCGCTTCCCCTCCCCCTTTTTACCCTCCATAACGCGTAT
Source organism: Panthera uncia (assembly GCF_023721935.1). NCBI lineage: Eukaryota > Metazoa > Chordata > Mammalia > Carnivora > Felidae > Panthera > Panthera uncia. Next base: position 32,318,577 of record NC_064816.1, read on the forward strand.
TAATAACAATAAATATTGTGTTTGCATATCATTTTGCTGTTGATTTCACAGTATGATAATCATATCCAAATAATCTTCATTTTATGCTTTGTAAAACATGGCTGATTTGATACATAGTTTTCTGCATTTTGTTTTTCTGTCTTAGACATAGAGGTCTCTTCATGTCACCTGTTACAGTTCTGATTCATTTGTATAAATGACTCATCTATGGTAAATGTTGTTTTAATGTACCCAATGATTTCCGTATTAATGACACCCATATACTTTGTCTCTAGGCATCAGCCACTATAAATTCCTTAGAGTGGGTTTTCTGTATCTAAAGATAATGTTTGTAAGATAGAGGTTTCTAGATTATAACATTCTTTCTTTTTTACATAGAAAGAGAAAGAGAGAAACTATAACTTAATTTCTTTCAGGCACACACAAGCAGGGGAGAGGGGCCGAGGGAGAGAGAGACAAGGAGAGAATCTTAAGCAGACTCCATGCTTAGCATGGAGCCCAATGTGGGGCTCGATCCCATGACCCTGGGATCATGATCTGAGCCAAAATCAAGAGTCAGAAGCTCAACCAACTGAGCCACCCAGGCACCTCTGTTACATGTTTAAACTTGTGGTTTCTTTTCCCTTTTCTTAATTTTGCTGGTTTAAGTTATTTTCGTTTTTGTTTTTGTTTTAACTTTTGTTACTTTGGAGTTTTTACTGTGCCTTTCCATTCCATTAATGATTACCTTGTCTTTCCCTGTCTTCATTTCTCTGTATATTTGAGTATCCATACACCTTTCCCCTCTATGTGCCAGGTGTAGAGTTTGAGTATCTGTTTTTCTCCCAGTACTTGTTAGGACCATTGCTCTAGCTTCTGGCATTGCAAGTGAGAAGTCTGGTAGCCCTCTGAGTTTTCCCCTCTGTAAGGAATATGTTCTTTCCACCTGCAAGCTTGTAAATTTTTTTCTTACAGAATTGAGGCGTTTACTAGGTTATGCCTAGGTCTGTGTCTAGAATAAAGTAAGCTCTGTTTGTCTACAGATTGAAGTCCTTTTTTGGCCCAAGTAAATTCTCTTCTGTTATGTGTTTTGTTATTGCCTCACTACTATCTGTTAATCTTTCTTCTGCTGGAACTGCTGTTCATCTCATTAGTTCTGTCCTCCAAGTCTCTTATCTCTTCTATCGTGATTTCTCTTTTGCTGCTTTGAGCCATTTTTTCCATTTGATCTTTCAGACCACAAATTTGGACCTTTGCCATGATCCATTCCTTCCTTCCTTTTAATCTGCTGTATGGTTTATTTGGAAAATTGTGTTTTTAGATGCAGGAAGACTTCTCTCTGCTGTAGTTAAATCTCACTAAGTTCGTTTATTATTTTTCTGATCCATAAGGGCCTCTTACTCTTCAGATAGCTCTCTTCACTTGTGGCTTTGCTTCCTTTGCCCTGACTGGTAACTGTCTTTCTAGATGCTCAACCTTGTTATGTGTTGTCATATTTTCCTTGTCAGCTCATAAGGGTCCAGTTCCCACCTTGGCCTCGAATGATTTAGGGAGACCTGCCCCCCTCCCCAAGGGTCTTCAGACCTCCACAGTCCATGCTTTTTCTAGAATCCTTAGTTTACAGTCATTGTTTCAGAGTTCCAAGAGGCTAGTCTCTGAGCACTTGTCCAGCTCCTAGAAAAAAATTAGAAGTACACATCCCAGTCTCCTGTTCTGAAGTCCAAAGGGCCTAAGCCTTCAATGCCATTTACTATTCCACAGACATCAGGCCTGTTTATCTGTTGGAGCAGATGGATTGAAAATGGTAGTAGGGGTCACGTGAGGGAGGTGGAGGTGTTAGGCTCATGTCATCATCTTCCTGGAATCTTCTTTGGCCCTGGACATTTCATTTTATCTTTCTCCTAAAGGTTGTGGATGTATGCTTTGGCCTAGACTTAACCAACGGTGAGGAGAAAAGTATCGGGCACAGAAGTTGGAAGATGTGTGGGAAAATTATATTATAATTCTCCTTTCTTCGCTTCTTTCCTTATAATAGGATCAGTTATACTTCCCTGCCTGTGGTTAAGTGATTCGCACTGTCTCCCTGTCCTATAGTCAGGCTTGGTACTATGATTTGTTTTGGTCTGTGGAAGGTATGTGGAAGCCAGAGTGTTCTCTCTAGTTCTGGGAAGAGCCCTAAGAGGTGTAGCAGCTTACTCTCAGTTTCTACCTTTTCCCTGGAGAATGGTATGTCTCACACACGGTCTGTTGCTTCTGATTGGGCCTTGGAATCAGAGAACACCTGGAACAAAAGCCACTGCCTCAAGCCAGCCATGGCCAGCCTATAGCTGACCTGCAGTGTGAATGGGAAGAACAAGTTTGTTGATGCCACTAAGATTTGAGGGTTGTTTTGGTCATGCATCAAAGCTAACTGATAAAATCTGGCTTAATTTCTTGTTCCTCCTTTTATTAGATAATATTTATTTTTACACATAATTAAAAAAAAAATCTGTATCAGATCCTAAAGTTTATTTCCTGTCTCTCCAGCTATTCTCTTATTGGCTCACATGCATACAGTAGTTTCATGATTGTGGTCAAACGCTAGCTGTGGAGAGTGTTCACAATTAAATAATAGGACCCAACCCATGTATATATAGCACAACTGAGGATAAAGAAACCAGAAAACTGCGGGCGCTGTCTCGTGGCAGTTGATTACACTCATTTATCTAATGCCCTAAACTCCACACAGGGTTACTCTTCTGAAAGCATGGCTTCTCTTTGATGGTACAAAGTAGGTGGTTTATGGTTCTTGCCATCTGGGTTTTAAAGCTGTTTTCTGTTAGAAGTAAATAAGAGTCCATTGGAGATATATTTATAACGTGGCTGTCCAAAGCTTTTATTTCCTGGGATGTGGAGACGGTATGTGCATTTTCATCTGACTTTTGACTTAACTAACAAATGAAATGAATGGGATATGTTTTTGTATTTTATCCCCTTTGCATATGATTGATATTTCCCCCCTTATTAATCAGCTCTCAGAACATCGTTCTAAGAAATATTTGTAAATCACTAGTTCATAAATGGAAAGAGCATTCAATGAGCTGTGAGCCAAAAGACCTGGATTCTCCTCTAATTCTGCCACCCGCCCTAGTACCTGCCTTCCCTTCCTCCGTTCCTTCACTTTGCCTCATTCACTCGTGTGATCGTTAGTGAGCCCTCTGTGCTGCCAAGCCCTGGGGTGCAGTGAGGAGTAAGCCAGACCCCTCTCCCTTCGTGCCCTTAGCAAGCCGCTGCTCTTTGTCTTTGGCTCCTCAGCCCCTTCTTCTTTCTTCTGACCGTGCTGTGAACTGGTCAGCGCCACTGTGCTGCTCAGCCTCCTTGTCATTTTATGTTCGTGGGGCATCTTCGCTTATGCTTCTAGTCCCACTGCATCATTCCGCTGAGGCTGGGGTGGGGGAGCGGTCCTGAGAGAGGAAGGTAGGTGAGTGGGGGAGGTGGTCAGGGGGCAAGTGCAACCCCTATCCAGACCTATTTTTATTTTTTTTATGATTCTTTTCAAGTTGTAATTCTGCATTAATGCCCAAAGAATGTAGCTATACAGATGATTTGGATATTTGGTGAGATTATTGCTCCCGGCTGGTCTTATAAATTTTATTTATTTTATTTGTATTCCTTAGAGTTTGGGAGACCATTAATTAGAACATCTTTATTACTGAAAAACGGATTGCTTCAGAAATGGGGAGAACCTGGGTAAATAAGCGTGTGCCTCCGTGAACAAGGACATTTGGTAGAATAATAAGAAAAATAATCTACTTTCTCTTGTAGGACTTCTTGGGTTGGTTACTCCTTTTTTCCTCCCCCTCTCTTACACTTGCTGAGGAAAGTGCTAAGTGTGCTGGCTGAACGGGCTGAATGTAATCCTAGGTGAGAAAGCCGAGTGACTCTACGTGCAAACGCCCGCTCTCGTTCGCACACAAAAATCTGAAGAACAACCTGGTTATGTTTTGTAAGGGATTCCCGTTGCTTGAGATTCCAACTGAAAACATCTGTTTCCTGACCCTGTGCCAGAGTTCTAACATCTTGACAGGAATTCTGGTTGTGAAATTTCTCAAGCACCTCCCTCAGCTATATACATACTCTCTGGCTGTTTTCTTAGAAGGCTTAAGTCAACACAACCTAACATATTGGAAGCGACTCTGTGAAGAACTGAAAATGAACTTCTTCGTTTGCTTCTTACACAGCGGAAGAAAAGCTCAGGTTTTGTTAACAAGTATCACACTCGTTGCTGAGTGGCTATTGTAGGAATTTTGGGGTGATCCACAGTTCATTAAAGAAGCCAATGAAAATAAATGAATCAGTATGTGTGTGTGTGTGTGTGCGTGCGCGCACGCATACGTGTGTGTCTTTATATAAAGATAGATTTTTTTTAAACTTTATTACACAAAATGCAAACTTTTAAAAGTATTTCCAACTTTATTTTTTAAGAATCCCAACTGACAAAAATCGTTCATCATTTTAGGTAGGGTACAACTTCTATCTACTTGGGACCTCACAGTTACATTCTGCTCAGTCATACATACATTGGTTATCCTCGATACCATAATTCCCCCATGTAAGTACTGTGTGCAGAGCCCTGGAAGCAGGATTAAATCTTAATGCAAGTGTTGAACATTTGCTAGGAGTTAGTGTTGAATGGTGTGCTAGAATCAGTTACTTGCGGCGTAAAAGCCGGTGTGATTTTGTGTTTTTTTTTTTTTTTTTCATTTTGAATGATTTGGTAAATTGAACTTGATACCTAAAAGATGATTTCTTTGCATTTTGATAGACCTGAATATTTTTTTTAATGTAATTTATTGTCAAGTTGGCTAACATACAGTGTATACAGTGTGCTCTTGGCTTTGGGGGTAGATTCCCATGATTCATTGCTTACATATCACATCCAGTGCTCATCCCAACAGGTGCCCTCCTCACTGCCCATCACCCATTCCCCCCCCCCCCCATCAACCCTCTGTTTGTTCTCTGTATTTAAGAGTCTCTTATTGGGGTGCCTGGGTGGCTCAGTCGGTTGAGCGTCCGACTTCGGCTCAGGTCATGATCTCACAGTTCATGGGTTCGAGCCCCGCGTCTGGCTCTGTGCTGACAGCTCAGAGCCTGGAACCTGCTTCAGATTCTGTGTCTCCCTCTCTCTCTGCCCATCCCCCATTCACACTCTGTCTCTCTCTCCTTCAAAAATAAACATTAAAAAAAAAAGAGTCTCTTATGGTTTGCTTCCCTCCTTCTGTGTTTATAACTATTTTTCCCCCTTCCCTTCCCCCATGGTCTTCTGTTAAGTTTCTCAAGTTCCACGTATGAGTGAAAACTTACAGTATCTGTCTTTCTCTCTGACTGCCTTATTTCACTTAGCATAATACCCTCCACTTCCATCCACGTTGCTTTAAATGGCAGGATTTCATTCTTTCTCATTGCCAAGCAGTATTCCGTTGTATATATAAACCACATCTTTATCCATTCATCAGTTGATGGACATTTGGGCTCTTTCCATAAGTTGACTATTGTTGAAAGCAGTGGTATAAACATTGGGGTACGTGTGCCCCTAAGAGGCAGAGGGAATCTCAAGCAGATTCTGCACTCTCAGCAAGGGAGCCCGACATGACAAACCCACGAACCATGAGATGATGACTTGGGGCGAAAGCAAGCGTTGGATGCTTAGCCGACTGAGCCACCCACACGCCCCTATGCAGTATTTGTCTTTTTGTTACTGGCTTATTTTACTGGTTATAATGTCCCCAGGGTTCATCCATTCTGTAGTATTTGTCAGAATTTCCTTCTTCTTGAGGCTCATATTCCATTGTGTGCATGTGTACACACATACCATATTTTGTTTATTTATTGATGGACAGGTGGACACTTAGGTTGCTTCCACCTTTGGGTTGTGGTGGAACCACATAGGCTGCTTTGAACATAAATGTTCGAATACCTCTCTGAGACCTTGCTTTCAGTCCTTTTGGGTGTATACCCAGAAATGGAATTGCTGGATCATATGAAATTCTATTTTGCCCTATTGTTTTCCAAATGGCTGTCATTGTACATTCCTACCAACAGTGTGCAAAGGGCTCAGTTTCTCCATATCCTTGCCCATACTTGTTCCTTTCTTTTCTTTTTTTCTTTGATGGTAGTTTCCTAATGGGTGTGAGGTGATATTTCACTGTGGTTTTGATTTGCATTTCTGTAATGATTAGTACTGTTGAACATCTTTTCACACGATTTTGGGCTGTTCGTAAAACTTTTCAAGAGAAATGTCTATTGAAATCTTTGCTCATTTAGAAATTAGGTTTTTGTTGTTGTTGAGCTGTAGGAGTTTTTTAACTCCCCAATCTTAACCTTATATTCTGAATCGTAATCTCTTATCAAATACCTGATATACAGATCTTTTTTTGTCATTCTGTAGGTTGCCTTTTAATCTAGTGATTGTGTACTCTGATGTACAAAAGTTTTAAATTTTGGTGTAGTCCCATTTGTCTAGTTTTACTTTTGTTGCCTGTGCTTTTAGTGTCCTATCCCAGAAAGCATTGCCAAATACACTGTCACGAAAGTTCTCCCCTATGTTTTCCTTAACGAGTTTTATAGTTTTATGTCTTGCATTTGGATGTTTGATCCATTTTGAGTTAATTTTTTATATGGTGTAATGTAAGGGTCCAACTTTACTCTTTTGCATGTGTATATCTAGTTTTCTTAGCACTATGTTTTAAAGATAATTTTTTTTTAATGTTTGTTTTTGAGAGAGAGAGAGAGAGAGACAGACAGAGTGTGGGCAGGGCATGGCGGAGAGAGGGAGACACAAAATCCGAAGCAGGCTCCAGCCTCTGAGCTCTCAGCACAGAGCCCCATACAGGGATCAGACTCACCAAGTGTGAGATCATGACCTGAGCTGAAGTTGGACGCTTAACTGACTGAGCCACCCAGGTGCCCCAGCACTATTTGTTGAAGAGAACACCCTCCCACTGTCCTGGGACCCTTGTCAAAGACCATTTGATTATGTATATGCTAGGGGTCATTTCTTGGCTCTCTGTTCCATTGATTTGTATGTCTTGATGCCACTGCCACATCGTTTTGCTTACTGTGGCTTTGTACTATGAAATCATGAAATATGAGACTTTAACTTCCTTCTTTTTTAAAGACAATGACTTTTGGCTACTTGGAGTCTCTTGACAATTCATATGAATTTTAGGATGAATTTTATTGATGCTACAGATGTCATTGGGATTTTTCTTAGTAGCACCTTTTGATAAGCAAAAGTTTTAAAATTTGATGTAATCTGATTTTTCAGTTTTGAGAAATTTTGTGATTATTGCTTCTTATGTTCTAAGAAATCTCCTCTTACTTCCAGGTCGCCAAGATATTCTGGTCTGTTTTCTTTTAAAAGCTTTATAGGTTTAGCTTTTCTTTTTAAGTCAGTGGTTCATCCTGCATTAATTTGTGTATATGGTTATGAGGTTGGGGGTCACGTTTCATTTTTATGCATATAGATATCTAGCTGTTCCAGAATTATTTATTGAAAATACTGTTTTTGAACTGTTTTCTGTTGTTTGGTCTGTGCTTAAGCCTGTTGTCCTGATGATTATCCTGATTACTGTGTCTTTATAGTACTTCTTGAAATCAAATTGTGTTGGTCTCCTAGCATTTGGTGTGATTTTTCAATATTATTTTAGCTATTCTTGGTCTTTGGCATTGTCATGTAACTTTTAGAATCAGCTTGTCTGTTGTTTTTTTTTTAAAGAAAACCTGCTGGGATTATATTTGGGATTTCACTGAAATTATAGATTATTTGACAGATGATAGATATTTTAGCAATATTGAGTCCCCTAGTCCATTGACAATGTATTCTGTATTTTTTTATTTTTCTTTAATTTCTCATAAAAATATTTGGTCACCTAAATACATAGGTCCTTCAAGTCTTCTGTTAACTTTTTTCCCTAGTTGAATTTTAATTCACCTTTAAACAGATTATTTTTTTTAACATTTGTTTTTCACTAATTTGCTGCTAGCATTTAGGGATTTTGTTGCTTTATTTTCTTTCTTCTTCTTTTTTTTTTTTTTGTATATTGATTCCTTAAGATTCTTCAGAATTTTCAGCATGCCTAATCATGTCATTTTGATAGTGACAGCTTCCTTCCAATTTTTCTGCTTTTTTTCTTTTTCTTGCCAGTTATACTGACTAGAACCTCCAGTGTAGTGTTGAACAGAAGTGAGAACAGACATCTTTGCTGTGTTCATAATCTTAAGAGGAAAGCATTCAGTCTTTCACCACAAAGAACGGTGTTTGTGTGTGTGTGTGTGTGTGTGTGTGTGTGTGTATACATATATATGTGTATATATATGTGTATACATATGTGTATATATACACATGTATACATGTGTGTGTATATATACATGTGTGTGTGTGTGTGTGTGTGTATATATATATATGTGTATATGTATATGTATAGGAGGATTCTGTAGAAAGCAGAGAAAGAACACATAATCACTACCTTCAGTGCCAAAATTCACTAAGGATATGCTGTGCCTAGCACATGGAGTTAATGATTGGTGATATCCTCAAAGCTCCTGGCTGAGTTCTAAAAGATTTACTTAAGAATCAAACTGCTCACATGCATCTCCTTTTCTTTATTAGATTTTGATGCCCTTTTGTCTTTGTGCTTTTTTGGAAAGATGTTTTAGGACTTATAGGATCTCTTATAAACCTCAGGAATAATTCACTTAAAATTTTTCCTAATTTTAGGTTAATTTCCTTTATTAGGTAGATGTTCTATTCTCTATATACAGTGCACATGAGTGGATAATGGCTGTTCAGTTGAAAAATCAATGTGTGTTTACTGTTAGAATTCATTGCTGTCAAATGCTAGCTAGCACTAGACCAGCTTTAAATGGCTCTCACTTTTTTTGTTTAATTTAAAAATTTGGAACAGGGGCGCCTGGGTGGCTCAGTCGGTTAAGCGTCCGTCTTCAACTCAGGTCACGATCTCGTGGTCTGTGAGTTCGAGCCCCGCGTCGGGCTCTGGGCTGATGGCTCAGAGCCTGGGGCCTGCTTCCGATTCTGTGTCTCCCTCTCTCTCTGCCCCTCCCCTGTTTATGCTCTGTCTCTGTCTCAAAAATAAATAAACGTTAAAAAAAATTTTTTTTTTAATTAAAAAATAAATAAATAAAAATTTGGAACAATAGTTACTTTGAGGCACAAGGTTTCTTCAGCTTGATTTGTCCTTTGTTACCCTTAGGGTGAATGGTAAAAGGCACAGCCTATTTAAGAGGAGAATGGCTTCGTTAGCACTGCAACACTGAAGTGGAAAACCCTAAATCAATCATAAAAATTTGGACGTTGTCACACAGCCAAAAGGAGAATCTCTTTGGGTCACTTGGAGGGTCCCTTGAAAATCGGAATGGGCCAGTTCTTGGACCCATTGTGATATCCATAGCAGGCCTACCAATCCCATGCTGTATGAATCCTTCTAATTTGAGATCTTAGCAAAAAGTTTAATTTTTTTGTTTGTTTTATTGCTAGAGAATTTGGGGTTATTTCTGCCAAGGTACAATAGCTTTCACAGCTTTTAAAACATACTTTTTTATTCTTATGGTTCCTAGATCATTCATAATAGTAGTGTATTCATTGTAGCTTATAATCAAGTCTTATTATTATTATTATTATTTTTTTTTATTTTTTGGGACAGAGAGAGACAGAGTATGAACGGGGGAGGGGCAGAGAGAGAGGGAGACACAGAATCAGAAACAGGCTCCAGGCTCCGAGCCATCAGCCCAGAGCCTGACGCGGGGCTCGAACTCACGGACCGCGAGATCGTGACCTGGCTGAAGTCGGACGCTTAACCGACTGCGCCGTCCAGGCGCCCCTTTTCTTCTTTTTTTTTTTTTTTTTTTTTTTGATCAAGTCTTATTTTTAAGAAAGTGTTATGCTGATACGACTTTTCCACGGAAAAATAGAATTTTGGTGGTAAATAATACCTTAGATATCATTATCTTTGTATCACCTTGGTTTGTTATAAATCACTTCATTACTTTTTAAGGACCATAAGATGAGGGACACTTGTTTTAAGATCACAAGGCTCAAAGCATTGCTTGGCTTCAGTGATGATTCTAGTCCACTACTTTATCAGAGGTGAAGCGTGTTCGTAATGTAATTTTGTACATTCTCTATTTCATTAGCAATAGCCAACACTTACCCTGCTCACCACACCTATATTTGATTTTGTCTACTTCACCTGGAATCCTCACATGCTCTCTTGTATAGAATTATTACTGTGTTTGTTACTGAGTGGAGTCCATGTCAAATTTTAGCAGGTTTCTCTCTCTCTGCATCTGCCTCTTTGATGGGAGCTGAGTTTACTGCCGCTCGCTTATTAGTGCCCTGGGTCGTAACAACCTTTTTCAAACAAAACATCTTAAATGGAGGCATTAAAAAGGTCACAACAGTGAGGCATTTTGTAACTTTCAGAGCAATAAAATGAGTATGTTGTGTTTTGGAATATAAGACCTCTGAGTGCAGCTATTCATTTTCTACATCTATAAAACGTTTCGGAATAACAGCTTACATCTGTTTGGGGTTTAAAATTCCACGTTTTGAAGAAACATCACTGTTATGTAACTCCAAACCAGATTAGGGGAGGGAGTGAGCTCTTTGACTGGCCCGTGTTCTCGGGCAGCCTGGAGAAGTGTTTGTTTTAGCCGTGGAGCACTGTTTGCTGGCGGCCCTCCTTCCGCATGCATGCAGCACATTTTCATTGTTGTTTGTTCCTCTCGTAAACGACCAAAAGCATTCGATAGGATCTTGACTTGAAGAATATTTGAAAAATTTTTACACATCAGGAGTTGATCTTACAAGGGATATTTCACTACCAGAAACCAGAAATAAATTTAATTATTTAAGCGTTTACAGCACATTTAATCACCTTAGGCTGTCAGTTAATCTTGTTTTAGAGAGTAAATTGGGGTTTACTGTCGGCTCACTTTTTAAGGTAAATACCCAGTGGAATAGTTTGGCCATTCCAACTGTATGACTTTTACATTACTTCTTTAAATTTGAAGGAACAATTTAATGAATAACATTTAATAGAGGAAAATGGGCAAAATGTACATCAACAGGATTCAAAATCTATTATTATTTTTTTAAGTACCAAAAAAGTGCCAGTAACGTACAATGAAGTTTTACAGGTTATTTTAATCAAGAAGTAAAGAATGCTACCATGGACCATTACAATAAGTTGTAAGGCCTTTTTTTCTTCTTATTAATGTGAAATATTTACATTCTTATTAAAATGTGAAATATTTACATTAGGGAGGGGAAAGTACAAAGAAGAAAATTAAAGTCATTATCATCCTAGTACCTGTTACAGCCCTCTTGTGTGTTTTATTACACACTATAAATTTTTTTGAAATTTAGAAAAGCTTTTAGAAAACTAATATGTAGTCGGTTTGGGTGGGGGGCTTGATAGTTAATTGAAAATACAGCACTTTAGTTTCAGAATGGACGTTTTGTCAGGTGCTTTCACATTTTGGTGACAACAAAAACTAAACTAAATGTCACCCCTGTTGTGGAATTTTGACATCCAGGGTGGGGTGCTGCTTACTCTGAAGACAGCCAACTTCTCTGAGATTCTACTCTGTCAGCCTAAACTAGACTGTTGCTGTCATTTTTTTTTTTCTTACTGCCATTTCCTGCCTGAGCAGAAGATAGATCTTTTTTTCTGTGTCCACTCTGAAACTCAGGGCCATCATTTACTCCAGCAGAGTAAAGGCAGATGATACTAGACTTGTAATTTGTGATTAAATGGAAATACTTTAGAAGTAACTTAATGCCCTCGATTCGTGTGAAGGTAACTGTCCATTAATGCCTTCAGAATCGTGGTCTCTACCACACACACCCTTCACGGACTCACACACCCATATGCATATTGATACTGTCCAAAGTCCACGTTTTACTCTCCCCTTTCAAGTGAGTACAGAAAACGGTACTGGGGCCATGCCTTTTTGGCCAGTGATGGGATGTCATCAAGACTAGTGGGTGGTGTTCACTGGAATTGAGGTGTTTTTGTCTTAGGAAATAGGGAGGTGTGGTTCTGTTTTCCAATTTTAGAAAATGTCATTGAAAGCAAACAGGTTGTGCTGTGGGCGAATTTATGTGCAGTAAATGCACTGAGAGGTGTTTCAGGCAGAGTAGCAGACGGGGCTGTGGAGTCAGATTGTCTTGGCTTCTTAGGGTGTCTTCAGTCAAGTTATCCAGCATCCCCGAACGTCCTCTTCACCTGTAACATGGGGAGAGTAATAATACCTGCCTGGCTCACAGGGTTGTTGTGATGTGTGAAATAAAGCTTAGGAAGTGCTTATTAGCACAGTGCCTGATACATGAGAAGTGCTTGGTCATTCTAGCGCGTATTGCTGTCCACATGACTGCAAACTCACTGTGAGTGCGCTGGTTGTCTCCAGTGTCACGCTTGGCTACTGCAGATGACTCCTCTCCCTGCCTCCCGTGGGGACTGGCCGGCCCTCAGGCCCAGTTGTGCTCTTGGGCCCCTGCACTGCTGACATGCTGTGCTTTCCCACCGCCACACTGGCCTGTTCCTCCTTCCCTGTTTCTCCACTTCCTCCTGTAAGTGGCTCTGTGGCCTCCTCTCTGGTTTCCTGCCTGCTCTTTCCCTCCACCTGCCTCCCCTCTCTACCCCTTCGTACTCTCCTGCTCCTCCTCCCCTTCCCTCTCCCTCTCTTCCTTTCTTCTCCTCTCCCTCTGGGCCTCTCCTTCTCTCCCTTTTCACCTCTCTTCTCCTCTCCCCTTCTTTTCTTCCCTTCCCTTCCCTTCCTTTTCTCTCCCATCCTGCTCTGCCCCCCACCCTGTCTCCTCCTCCCCCAGTCTTGCTCCCTCTCCCTGTTTGTCTGTTTTTTTAAGTTTTTAAATGTTTTTATTTAATTTTGACAGAGTGAGAGAGGCGGTGGGGGGGAGGGGTAGAGAGAGAGGGAATCTGAAGCAGGCTCCAGGCTCCCAGCTGTCAGCCTAGAGCCCAGCGTGGGGCTTGAACTCATGAACTGTGAGATCGTGACCTGATCGGCCACTCAACTGACTGAGCCACCCAGGAGCACCTCCCTGTTTCTATTTTAAACCCCAACATTTGGCCTGCTAAGGAGTAGACAGCTCTGGTTCTTCAGAAAAATGTCAAGTCTTTAAAGTCCTTATTGCTTGTGATAGGAAATATTTGTTTTGTCAGTTCAGTAGCCAGATCTCTGTACTGTGTTTCTCTTTCTGTTTCAAAAGGGTTTCACACCATCATTTTATGTCCCTTGGGTTCAAAAAGTTAGTAGAACTCTACAGGCAGTTACAGCTTAACTCTTTTTCTGAAAACTGTATATACTGCACCTATAAATTTAATGTTACTTTTGTTATACACATAAAGTTAAAATGAACTAAGGCTTATAAACAATAATTATAGGTTCATATGGTAGGGCTAGGCAAACTCTGATCTTTCCCGCCTAATTTATTTGATTTTTTTTTTTTTTTCTCTTCAGATTCCTTTCTCATTGGTCCAGTTTCCCTTGTGGGAGTCCTTAAAAGTAAGTTTTCCAATCTTCATATAAAATTTCTGCCTGATTCACATCCATGCCCACCATTTTCAGTGTGGAATGGTAGAATAGAATATTGACTGGCAGTTTAAAAACTCAAAATTGTTGATAGTTGAAAATACTTTTTGTGTGTGATTTATATGCCAGTTCAGCCTTTTAAACTTGTTCTCTCTGATACTGGAAAATCAGCACAGCAGGCATGACTGAAATGCATGGATGTTAAGAAAAAACTTGGCTTTACTTCCTTCTCTACTGCAACCCTTTTTCTACCTGGTGGAATTCTGTTTCATTCCGTGTGTGCGTGCATGTGTGTAGAGGCCAAGGAATAACAAGGTGGGTAAATGGACAGAAATAAAGGTCCCAAGTATTTGCAGGCCCGGAGCAGCAGAGGCCTGCATTCTGACGGTCCCTTCCATCTCTGCCGTTCACCCCAGCCAGCTGGGGACCCCGAGGGAGAACAGAGTGTGGTGAGTTGTGAGTCAGCCTCAGGGAAGGTCACTCATGTGTTTAAAGACAAATAGTTAGGTGAATTTTTAAAAGCCTGTGTTTAAAACAGGCAAAAATGTTAATGAGGTTTTTTTTCCCCCCATCTTCTGGGGCGATGATTTTGAAAATTGTGTGTCATGATATGGATTGTGTGGCTATTTGACAGCATTTTAGGGACTCTAATGCGAAAGGAAATATTAGAGAACATCTCGTGGTAAGCATAAGTCTTATTTCGTACAGCCTCAGTGTTGCTTGCACACGCACACACACCTCTCTCTCGGGTTGCGACGGAAAATGTGCATAATGGTCAAAAGAATTTGAAAGCCCTTGTTCAACTGAAAATGGCTTATAGCAGACCAAACTGTAAAATGGCAAACTCTCTAGGTGGGCATTTGATAATACAAAGGGTAAAATCATTACTCTCATAATTGTACGGAATTAGTAATCAAAGCATGCTCATACAAAATGTGTTTTGAAAAGTAAAAAATAGATATATATGAACTCTGAGGTTGTATGCTAAGGATAATAAGATGAGGTAAAACGTGACTCGTAAAAAAGACAATCTGGAATATTAAATATTGAGAAATATTTCTTAGGAGTGATCTGCTTTTAAATAGCACAGCTTAGTTTATATCTATGTACTTTGTATAATCGTTTCTTGGGTCTTTTGTTGTCATTTTTGTTTTTACCGTTTTCTTCGTGGTGCGTGCTGAGAATGGGTTCCTGGGCAGTGTTTCTGGGCATGACGTAACAGCTGTCCAGTGAGAAGGCCACATTCCATGAGCATAAGAGCTCTCCTCTTCTGTTTCTGACGGAAGAGCAGTGGAGCCGACAGCTGTCCAGGAAACAAGACTCACTTTATTAGTGCCTCAATAAGCAGCATTCACACAGCACACTCACACCCGTACAGCCCTATCTTTGCATAGGAATGTTTTGAGGCCCAAAGAGGGAAAAAGCATGAGGTTTATTTCTTCTCAGTATTAAGGACATCTGTAGTATTCTAGCTAGTTAAGAAATGTCTAGAATTTTTCAGAGTAATCATAGATAATAAAGTTACACCTTAACAGTTGTCTTTGAACAAATGTTAAAATGCTATCTTTTTCTTTTTTCTTTTAAAGTTTGGTTTATTGAGTAATTTTGATACCGGAAAATTCACCCTTTGTGAATGTACATTTTTATGCATTTTGACAAATGGCTTGTGACTACCACCGTAACCCAAATCCAGAATATTTGTAGTTTTCCCTTTTCCAGAATATTTTATAAATACAGTCGTACCATGTAGCCTTTTGTGCCTTGTCTTATTTCACTGAATATGCTTTTGAGGCTCGTTCATATTTTTGCCTGTACCAGAAGTTACTTCCTTTGCGTCACTGAGTCGTATCCCGTTGTATGGAGGTCTGCAGTAGGGTTTGTTTACCTGTGCACTGGGTGATACACATTTCAGTTTCCAGGTTTGTGATTACGAGTAAAGCTGCTATGAGTTTGCATGCAGGTACTTGTATGGGGACATACGTTTTTGTTTCTCTTGGGTAGGTCCCTAGGAGTGAGGTCATAGGGAAAATACAAGTTTAATTTGGTAAGACACTGTCCGAGGTGGAGGTTGCCCCATTTTGCAGCAGTGTGCATGCGAGTCCCGGTTGCTCTGCACCTGTGTCACTTCTTGTTAAATCATTAGATTAAAAACATGTTTTTTTAGCTATTCTCATAGTATGTTGGTATCTCCTTGTGGTTTTAATTTGCAGTTCTCTCATGGCTAGACAATATAGAATATCTTTTTCCATAACATTTTTTTGTTTAAATGTCCAAATGTGAACTCACAGTGCTTCGTAGGAGACCGTTTTGGCCACTTCTTTTATTTTTGTAAATAAGATTTTTACAATTTTGTAAATAAATTTAAAATTTTTTAATTTTGTAAATAAATTTTATTTTGTCAAAGCAAATCCATTCACATTTGCTTTTGTACCCATAGAGAGATTCACATACGTGCAAGAGCTTTTCTATTATGTTTATGTGAGAATACTAAGGAAAATTCTTCCCCACAAGGACTTGAGCAGATCTCGTATGTGTTGTGCTGCAAGGGCGGGGCGGTGGGGGAGCGGTCTGGAAACAGAGAGTGGCCACTGTCATCTGAAGCCTCTTCTGCCCGCAGTTAAAGGTACCACCTTTTTCTCGAATCACTTCCTCCTGCTGCCTTCATTTCTCTTGAGCATACTGCTCGTCTCCTGACCCGTCGGTCTCAAACCCTGGGTTATAATTTCATGGTCTCTTTCTCTGTCTGTAGCACATCACTCAGCAGGTCTGGGTGGACTCTGACTTTGTGGACCCTGTGGCCTCCTTCTTATCAGATTCTTATTAACTTAAAATACGCAGTCGTGACACTTTCTCTACTCTCTTATCCATTCTACACATTGAATTTATGTGATCTTCATTCAACATCTCTTTGAAGTTCTCAGCGGTTTGTAACTTTCTGAAACTCTAAAACCTAAAGTTGTTGGCACTCATGGATGTCCGCTCTGTGTCTTCACGGTTTTTTCCAGCTCCCTTCTCCCTGTACTTCGTTGTTCAAAATCCTTTCCCTCCAGCAAGAATAGACTCCTTCCTGCTTCTGTTTTTTGGCTGCTTTCTGAAATATGCTTCCACATCTCCAGACACTGTGCATCTTCCAAGACCAGTTGAGTTTTGTTGTTTTTTCCCCTCCTTGAAGTCTTCCAACCCAGGCCTTGAAGATTTATCCAAACTTACCTCACGTTTGTGTGCATTCCTTACTGGTATTTAATCACACACTGTCCTGTGTTTAAAACAACAGAGTACTGAGCTTTAGAGTACTGGAGCAAGGCCTCAGTCCCTTGCATTTACAAATGGGTGACAGATGGTGTGAGGGTACATGTATTGTCTGTGCACTCTGAGCTGGACGCTGGCCCATTTCACAGCAATGCAAAAATGAATAAAAGGGTTAATGCCTTTGAGGAGCTTGGGGTCGATCGGAGAAGCACAACACCCCCACATCACGTTCAGCTGATGTGTCTGTAATTGTACACTCTGCAAGGAGATGTGGGGGCCAGTCCTCCTGACTCCCCCAGGGATGTCACTACGCTGCCTCATTTCTTCTGTTTTCCCTTTCTTGTACATAAAATAAAATTTTTGCAATTTTGTAAATAAATAAATTTTGTTTATGTTTGCAAGAAAGAAGCCTGACACCGTAAAGAAGAGAAAAAGTAAAAGAGGTAGATTATCATGTCTAGAATTCCCAAGAAGAAAATTTTCCTTTAAGATTTATGTTGTGTTTGGAACTTTCTGGCAACCCAACCAGAAGAGAAACGTGATAGATGATGTGGTTGTTATTACCTGACAAAGACCCATCCCTTATTATTTCACCTTGTCCCTTGGCTTTGACTGCTGTCCTTACAGCTCTGTCATGGACCACCTCCTCTCAGGTACGGCCTCTTGTGACCAGCTTCCTAGTTGACGTCCTCACTCAAGATGTCTCAGGCGAACCAGTTCATATATTTGGGGGCTCTTGTATTTGGCGCATAGACATTTATGATTGTTAGCTCTTCCTGATGGATAGACCCTGTGATTATTATATAATGCCCTTCTTCATCTCTTGTTACAGCCTTTAATTTAAAGTCCAGTTTGTCTGATAGAAGTATGGCTACTCCAGCTTTCTTTTGACTTCCAGTGGCATGATAAATAGTTCTCCATCCCCTCACTCTCAATCTGAAGGTGTCCTCAGGTCTAAAATGAGTCTCTTGTAGACAGCAAATAGATGGGTCTTGTTTTTTTATCCATTCTGATACCCTGTGTCTTTTGGTTGGCACATTTAGTCCATTTACATTCAGTGTTATTATAGGAAGATACGGGTTTAGAGTCATTGTGATGTCCGTAGGTTTCATGCTTGTATCGATGTCTCTGGTACTTTGTCTCACAGGATCCCCCTTAGGGTCTCTTGCAGGGCTGGTTTAGTGGTGACGGATTCCTTCAGTTTTTGTTTGTTTGGGAAGACCTTTATCTCTCCTTCTATTCTGAATGACAGGCTTGCTGGATAAAGGATTCTCGGCTGCATATTTTTTCTGTGCATCACATTGAAGATCTCCTGCCATTCCTTTCTGGCCTGCCAAGTTTCAGTAGAGAGATCGGTCACGAGTCTTATAGGTCTCCCTTTATATGTTAGAGCATGTTTATCCCTAGCTGCTTTCACAATTTTCTCTTTCTCCTTGTATTTTGCCAGTTTCACTATGATATGTCATGCAGAAGATCGATTCAAGTTACGTCTGAAGGGAGTTCTCTGTGCCTCTTGGATTTCAATGCCTTTTTCCTTCCCCAGTTCAGGGAAGTTCTCAGCTATAATTTCTTCAAGTACCCCTTTAGCACCTTTCCCTCTCTCTTCCTCCTCTGGAATACCAATTATGTATATATTATTTCTCTTTAGTGCATCACTTAGTTCTCTAATTTTCCCCTCATACTCCTGGATTTTTTTTAATCTCTCTTTCTCAGCTTCTTCTTTTTCCATAATTTTATCTTCTAGTTCACCTATTCTCTCCTCTGCCTCTTCAATCCGAGCCATAGTTGTCTCCATTTTATTTTGCAGTTCATTGATAGTATTTTTTAGCTCCTCCTGGCTGTTCCTTAGTCCCTTGATATCTGTAGCAAGAGATTCTCTGCTGTCCTTTATACTGTTTTCAAGCCCAGAGATTAATTTTATGACTATTATTCTAAATTCACTTTCTGTTATATTGTTTAAATCATTTTTGATCAGTTCGTTAGCTGTTGTTATTTCCTGGACGTTTTTCTGAGGGGACTTCTTCCGTTTCGTCATTTTGGCTAGTCCCTGGAGTGGTGTGGGACTGCGGGGCACTTCCCCTGTGCTGTCTTGAATAACTTGCGTTGGTGGGTGGGGCCGCAGTCAGACCTGATGTCTGCCCCCAGCCCACCGCCAGGGCCACAGTCAGACTGGTGTGTGCCTTCTCTTCCCCTCTCCTAGGGGCGGGATTCACTGTGGGGTGGCGTGGCCCTTCTGGGCTACTTGCACACTGCCAGGCTTGTGGTGCTGGGGATCTGGCATATTAGCTGGGTGGATCGGCAAAGTGCACAGGGGCGGGAGGGGCAGGCTCAGCTCGCTTTTCCTTCGGAGATCCGCTTCGGGTGGGGCCCTGTGGCACCGGGAGGGAGTCAGAGCCGCCAGGGGGATGGATCCGCAGAGGCACAGCGTTGGGTGTTTGCTCGGAGCGAGCAAGTTCCCTGGCAGGAACTGGTTCCCTTTGGGATTTTGGCTGGGGGATGGGCGAGGGAGATGGCGCTGGCGAGCGCCTTTGTTCCCCGCCAGGCTGAGCTCTGCCGTCCGGGGCTCAACAGCTCTCCCTCCCAGCCCTCCCGTTTTCCGAGCAGAGCTGTTAGCTTATAACCTTCCAGATGTCAAGTCCCTCTTGCTGTCGGAACACACTCTGTCAGGCCCCTCCGCTTTTGCCAGCCAGACTCGGGGGCTCTGCTTAGCCGGCGGGCCGCCCCTCCGCTCTGGCTCCCTCCCGCCAGTCCGTGCAGCGCGCACCGCCTCTCTGCCCTTCCTACCCTCTTCCATGGGCCTCTCCTCTGCGCTTGGCTCCGGAGACTCCGTTCTGCTAGTCTTCTGGCGGTTTTATGGGTTATTTAGGCAGGTGTAGGTGGAATCTAAGTGATCAGCAGGACGCGCGGTGAGCCCAGCGTCCTCTTACGCCGCCATCTTCCCAGGATCCTCTCAGGCGAACCAGTTCAGAACAGAACTTTTGGCTTTCATTCTGCTTGTCTCTAGCCAGTCTTCCTGTGTTGACCCCCTGTAAGTAAATGGCACAAGTATCTGCTGCTAGCTAAAGTAGAAAGCTGGGAGTTACTCCATAGTTCTCCGTTCCTCCCATCCTGATAACCCAGCCCGTCAACAAGTCCACTGCTCTCATTGAGGCCTCGGACTTGCCTTTTGTCTCATTTGGCACTTTGGCTCCTCAGAAGGTCCCCCGAGTCCATTCTTGCTTCTCTAAAATATGTTCTTTTCACAGCAGCCAGGGTGATCTTTTAAAGAAATCAATCAAGTCATACCACTGTCCCTTAAACCCATCGGTGGCATCTCTTTGAAAGAAGAATAAGATCTAGAGTTTAAGCTATGGCTGACACTGTTCCTGTGTCCTCTGGCCCCCTCCTGTGTCACCCACCTCCTGCCACCACACTGCAGCCACAGTGTCTCCACTTACTGCTGGCCTTCCTTCGGTTCTTTGTGGGCTGCTCAACTGGGGTGTTGCTTAACCCAGGACCCTTACGTTTGTTGTGCCCTCTGCCATAAACGCTCTTCTAACATCGTTACTGAGCACTACTCAGTAGTAGTGAGCCTGCTGCATGTCAGGAACTTCTCGGCTTGGGGATAGCATGGTAAAGAGGACAGATGACAGTCCCTTTCCTCACTGAGCTTCCATTCTAGGTCTTTCCCTAGGCTTTTCTCCTGGCCAGCTCCTTCTCCTTCCCCAGGCCTTAGGCCATATGTCACCAGAGAGAGGACTTCCCTTTCCACCCCTCTTTGGAGGAAGACCTTCTCATCTTCCCTCCGCAGGAACCATAGCCCCTGTTTATTCCCTTTCTAGCACTTTAATAAAATTTGTTCAGTTAGGACCTTGTATCACCTGAATACTTAAAAAACATATCTGTTGTGTGTTGAGCAGATACTATGTGCCAGGCACTGGGCTAATAAGTAAGCACTACACGTTCATTAGCATCTGATTCACATCACCCACAACCTGGGGTGGGAGGCCTTGTCGTCTGCATTAAGACAAGGAAAGGGGCTCAGAGAGGTTGTCTTCATCTGTAATCCAAGTCTCAGTTTCCTGTCCAGCACCCTTTTACTGTGTTAACATTGTTAATGTTAGTAACTGTAGTAACACCGTAATACCCAACATTTCTCTAAGTTACAATGCACCAGGAGCCATGATAACCACTTTCCACGGATTATCTCCTATTCAAATTGCATTGATTCCTTAACTTGATAGTATAAAGATTAAAAACACTGGCTGGCATATTTCTTAGACCGACTCTCCCGAGCATCTGTGGTTCTCCTGTCCTTGGGCAGGGATTCAACAGTGTTCGCTTCAGGAGTCAGCCCTGTGACCGGCCAAGGGTGAGCACAGGTAGTTTATGATAATGAGAAAAGCCAGACCACATTTTTCTGTGTGTTTGTGTTTAATTTCTTGTAGTTCTTCGCTTATTGGAGGAAGGAATTTTGTCTTCTGATTGTTTATGTATATGTTTATGTTGTTAATAGTTCTTTTACACAGCAGGTGTCTGTAACGATTTACTAATTGAAGTTTGGCATTCTTCTTCAAATTCAGTGCAGACTTGGATAATATATATTAACTGTTTCATTTATAATGAGTTTCTTTTAGAAGTATGTCCACCACTATAGCATACGGGTTTACTCTTACTGAGCTTTAGGTCAACAATAAGCATATTTTGGAAGGATATGATAAAATTCCTTGTAAGAATGTCACATTTTTTGTATTAACTGAATATTTAACAGAAGTAGCAGTGTAGTTTAGAGGATTATTTAAGAATGTGGTCTGGTCTAAACAGGCTTCTAGCCACAGGTGTTACAAAGTTGCAAAGCACTAACTAGAAGAAATGCAAGCTTTAAGTTCAGATGCAACTGTTGAAGTAAAATGAAAATAAAATAATTTTGGTTATGTAAGACTGTGACACCATGCTGATGATTTTGTAAGCTGAAATCTTAGCTTTGTATTAGAAATCAGGTCAGGGGATTATTCTTTGAGTTATAGTACAATGTATAAAGTCGTCACTTAGATTTTTGATGTATACTTTAAGTGTTTTTAGAAGTTAGTACTTTAGAAAAACCTGGTTTTATTCAAGTGGAAGAGTAAATAACTTGTTTATTCTTGATTCTTATTTTGATAACACTTAAAATGTCTATCACCATATTCCAACCCACGACAAAATTCTACACCTCTTAACAATCTGAGTAATGGTTTAGGGGAGCCTGGGTGGCTCATTCGGTTGTGTCCAACTTTGGCTGAGGTCATGATCTCGCAGTTCGTGAGTTTGAGCCCCATGTCAGGTTCTGTGCTGACAGCTCAGAGCCTGGAGGCTGCTTCAGCTTCTGTGTTTCCCTCTCTCTGTGCCCCTACCCTGCTCGGGCTCTGTCTCTGTCTCTGTCTCTCTCTCTCTCAAAAATAAACATTTAAAAAATTAAAAAAAAATAATAGTAGTTTAGAAGATGCTCAGTGCTCATTGTCCTCATGTACACACTTTCATTTCTAGTGTCGTAATGGACATGTTTGGTCAAAACATAGATTGCTAATAAAGGCATGCTAAAGATTGAGAAGGGAAGGATAACAGATTTTGCTCTGTTTTACGTGTGTGTGTGTGTGTGTGTGTGTGTGTGTGTGATTTTTGCTACAAGCTTAGGGTAAGCTTGTACCCTAAATTAAGTATATCAGTGTGGAAGAAAACACCTGAAAATAAGACCAAAGTATTTGTTGTATGTCCAGACCACCAGTTGAGTCAGAATGTAAGCAGCTGATAAGGATTTTAGCAAAATCGCAGAATGAAGCAGGCATCTTTGAACAATTCAAAAACTACAAGAACATCTGAATTCTTAATTTGCATCCTGGAAGATAAGAGACACTTTGTGCAAAAAAAAAAAAAAAAAAAAAAAAATCTTAGTGCCCTTTCATTCAATTTATAAAGTAATAGGTGACATTTTGTTGTTTCTAGGGCCACTCAGGGAGAGAGAGAGAGATCCCGTAATATGGGAGTTAGGAAAATAAAAACTTCCTCTTACTTTTAGGTGGGATTCCATTTGTAAGCAAAATGTTTTGTAAGTTGTTGTTTTGTGTGGTTTGGCCAAGGCAGAGAGTGAAAAAAAGATGTCCAGGAACACTAAGTAGGGTGGAGGACTGGCCTCTTTAGCAGGGGCCCTGAGACGGTAGTTGGCAAGGTCGTGCTTCTGGAGCTCTGACTTCCTCCCCCAGCCCTCCTGTGACCTGGGCACCCAGCTGCCCGTCCATGGTAGCTACAGCGAGAGGCCACAGTGATGACGACACCACGCAGTTCCGTTCCTGAAGGTCAGATTTAAGCCTGCCTCATCAGTGCGACATCTTAGAGGGTAGGGGGTTAGGGTCCTTGGTCAAAAACGGTAAAAACCACGGCAGGATTCTTCCTTTGTCTTCTTTCTTTTTTACATTTATCTCCTCCCTGGGCAAGTTAGTGACTGTAAGGAGATAAAGAGAATCAGTCCCTTAGAAGATGACTGTGTTGAGTCACATTGCTTTTTTGCTGAGACAAAGTGTGAGAAAAGAGGTGAGTTGACCATGCTTTAGTTTCATCAGATTATCAAACATAGTACTTTAAAAATGCCTAGGGGCATGCATCCGGCTTCTGTTCAGGTCCTGATCTTGCAGTTTTGTGAGCCCGAGCCCCACATGGAGCTTTGTGCTGACAGCTTGGAGCCTGGAGGCTGCTTCAGATTCTGTGTCTCCCTCTCTCTCTCCACCTGCCCTCTCTCCCTGCTCATGATCTGTCTCTGTCTCTCATAAATAAACATTAAAAAAAATTTTTTTTTTAAATGCCTATAATGATTCCAGTTTCTTGGGAGTTTATATACCTTGCCAGTAGTTGACTTCAGAGGACCCATGTCTAGGTTCACATGAAGCCTCCTTTGAAAAATGAGAAAAAAGGAGGGAGGTTTGTTTTTGTTTTTTAAATTTGCGCTCTGGTTATTTGCCAGCATTTTTGGTGCTTGTTTAGTCTGTCTGGCTTCAGTACGCACTGGGATGGCGTTGCTGCTGCTCTGGTGTCTCTCTTCGGCTGCTGTGCCCCGTTGATCAGAGCCCTGCGTCCAGCTGACCCTAAACAGAACCTTTGACCCACATAACAGCTCGCCGGAAAGCCTTGTCCACCTCCGTCACTTGCGAGTCCTGGAGGTGGAAACTGTTGGCCATTCCCGGTCTTTGTGGTTCTCTGCTGGGCCGAGAATGAAAACTTGGGATTGTGATGTTTGGCCAGTTCTTGTCTTCCCCTGCTCTTTACACAGAGGTGAAGTTATCAAACACTAGGTTGTCGCTCTTCATCTACGGAGCAGGCATTTGCCAGCCTTCTGTAAGGAACAGGGCAGGGCCTGTGGGGAAGGCAGTGAGGTCTCTCTCCTAGAGAGTTAGGGGTGAGATGAGACTGCTCATGAAGGTCAGTGAAAACAGTGACTCCTTACTGTGTATATTTTTCTGGTGCTGTTGAGGAAGGAGGCTTGCCAGTATATTTGTTTCCAGCTACATGGGGCTTAGCAGTGCAGTCCCTCCGTTCTTTCATTTCACCCATAAAAATCTTTCAAAAATACTGTTCCTTAAATATAGTAAGCCAGGTGTGCGTTTGCAGGCAGAATTATTAAAAATAATCATACCTGTTTTTGTTGACTCCCAGTCAATATCATGAGCATGAGTTACCGTAATTTGTTTTATTTTAACTGTTACTCAGTGATATGTCTAGATATTGTTAACAGAACAGGACCCCCTTTTCCCTACCCAAAACTGACAAGACATCCAGAGCCAGAAAACTCTGAGAGCACCCAATCAGAAGAAATGCCTCTCTAGTAAGACTTAGCCACATTTGCCCCAAATTAATACTTTTTAACTATAAAACCTCGATATTAATAAGCAACTCAGCATTTGAGCCCATCTTGATTTTGCTCAAGAATAATAAATGAGTTATTTATTACCTTTAATTACCACCACAGTCATTCATTAAAGACTTTGTTACAAATTCTTTGTATCTTCACCACCTTAACTTGTCTAGAAGTCAAGTATCTCAGTATCCCAACGAACCAAATACAGTTTCACCAAAAACAAGTTTACATACCAGCCCACACAAAGTTGGTGCTTTGACACATCTGTGAATGGTTTCCATGCAGCCGCCATTATAACTATAATTAGCCTGTGTATTATAAATGATTCCTAATCATCAGTTAGGTACATCTACCTTCAGTTAGGAAAACTACTGTAGCCATTTGATGATGCTGCCAGAGCCATAGTATGGCAGAAGTGAGAGCTTGACTGTGGTCTCGATTGTATTTAGTAATTTTTTCGGTTTAAAACTTTGCTTTGGAGATCTCTTTTGAAGACATGTTGGTATATGACTACTTACAGAGAGATGATTCATTTAATTGGATAATAACAGGGGTGCCTGGGTGGCTCAGTCGGTTGAGCATCCGACTTCGGCTCAGGTCATGATCTCCCAGTTTGTGGGTTTGAGCCCCGTGTGGGGCTCTGTGCTGACAGCTCGGAGCCTGGAGCCTGCTTCGGATTCTGTGTCTCCTTCTCTCTCTCTGCCCCTCCCCCACTCATGCTCTGTCTCTCAAAAATAAATAAATGTTAAAAAAAATTTTAATTGGATGATAACATTTTGAGCAGCTGTTGCTTTGTTTTTTAAAGTGTATGTTCCACAGTGGCCCTGTCAGCTACAGTCTGGAGAGCGTTAGCACATCGCATCTCTCCTGTCTCCACAACATTCTGGTGGTGGACTCACAACACTAAGGCCTGCACAGAGGATTGTCTTTTGTTTCGTCTAAATAAATTGTCACCTGAGGGTATTAATGTGGACTCGAGGAGATGATCCTGTACGCGTGCCTATCCTTGTACCCCCAAAAGCATTGGTCAAGTTTCATAAGCCTGCAGTGCTGGAAGCTGCGTAACTACTTTTGAGCATGACAGCTCAGGTCCCAAACTGTGAGTTTTCCTGCACTAAAGCCAGAACACTTTTTTTCGATTTGTTACTCATTTATAGGACAATAGTGTACATTCGGGCGGGTCTTTTGAAGTGAAAAACAAAGCCTTCTCTTCATGCTTCATACTATTATGCTCTAATAGAAAACACCTGACCCAGGCCTGCCCTCCTAGCCGTTTCATAGCACTGAACTTGGTGTTTGCTTTCTATCCTTTGAATGAATACTCAGGCTAGTAGCTGTTACTCTGGGGGGGGGGGGGGGGGGGGGGGGGGGGGGGGAATGCTTGGGAAAGCCAAATTGCATCATGCCGCTCTTCCTCTCATAGGCCTTGAGCCGTGAGTGAAGAATTGCTTGGGAAAGTAAGACGACCTACTTGTTTTCTTGTGCTACCAATAGGTATTCAGGATTCCTCGTGATATCCTAATGGATGATAGAAATAATGTTAATTTTAAAAAAGCTCATGTTAGGGGCGCCTGGGTGGCTCAGTCGGTTAAGCCTCCGACTTCAGCTTAGGTCATGATCTCACAGTTTGTGAGTTCGAGCCCCACATCAGGCTCTGTGGTGACAGCTCAGAGCCTGGATCCTGCTTCAGATTCTGTCTCCCTCTCTCTCTGTTCCTCCCCTGCTCGTGCTCGCGCTCTCTCTCTCTCTCTCTCTCTCTCTCCTTCAAAAATAAAAAAAATAATAAAAAATAAAAAAGCTCATGTTAAAAATTGCATATCTTTATAAACAGTATGAATGATGAAATTCGAAGTCTGTATGTGAGTAGTATTGTACCTACTTTAATCTCCTGTATTTCGTTGTACTATAGTCATTTAAGACGTCAACATTAGGGGAAGCTGGGTGAACGGTATATGGGAACCATATTATTTTTGCAACTTTCTGTAAGGGTAAAATTACTTCGAAGTGAAGTATCTAAGCTCTTGGAAATATTTTGTAATCAAGCTATGTTATGGAAACTTAATAAAAGTTATAGACACTAAGCTGTGAACCAGACCCCAGGCAGCTGTGAGGATAATAGTGAGCAAAGGAGATGTTTTGCTCTTATGTAGAATCTTGTAGTTCTGCCATGAACATGCCTACCTGTTGTCACTTACCTTCCTAATCAGGAAACAACCATGTAAGCAACATGAGGAGTAATTTCTGCCTGTCTCATTACTTCCACTTGAAATTTCTCATTGACCTGAAATGGTAACAAATAAGCATGGGTTCATCTGAAAATTTCAGTTTTTATTTGAAAAAGAAACAGGACATTGAATTGGGATAAATAAGCCAATATTAGGTAAAGGATGCCATCTGCTTTTTTAGTTTTACTTATTTTTGTACGCATCCTCTATCATAGGAGTTGAGATTCCCAATACTATGGTTTTTCACATTTGGGCTCACTTTCTGCCCTCATCCCTACACTCCCTAGTCATTTATCTGCCTGCACAGTAACCATTAGACCTCCATGGAGGTGGAAGTACTTACTTAGGTTGAAAAATTATGGCAATTTAAAATGTTTTGGTGTTCAGATAGGTCCTTAAAAAAACCCTCCATTACAAACCCACATTATTTGAACAACTTGTACAGACATCACAATATTTTAATAACTTACATATTGTAATGTAGTTGTATTAGAAGGTGAGCTGTGTATGGTAGTGAGGAATCTTACAATGATGCATATATATTATCTTGTCTACAAGACACATGGCTTTGCGGGGAGCCACCAACCAGCTTCAGCTCTCTTGCTTACTGTCTCTCTGACCTTTGGCCAATTCCTTACATTCATTTAGCACCGCCCCCATACCTGTGTTTGCAGATCATAACATTTTCTAAAACTAAATAAGAAATATAAAATCTTTAGCATAGCTCCTGGAACATGCTAGGTGCTCAGCAAGTGGCAACTACTCTTGTCACCAGTAATCATTCCTACTGTTGCCTGCACTGTGTTTTTATTCCATTTTCCAGTCTACTCAAATTATCGAGAAGTCACTAGCAATAATATGTACGTTTCCACTGACTAACCTTTCCTGTCTTCCCAGCCAGTTTTTTGTGGATCTCAACCTTGTCGTCCCTGCACATTGATGAACAAATTCGTCATTTCACAGTACTTGGGTAATTCATATGCAGTACTTTCTACCAGTCAGGTTTTTGTTGTTACTAGTGGTGGTGGTGCTTGGGAATTTTAAAGTAGTTCCCAAGTGAAACACTTGTACATAAATTGATCTTTTTAGCTTGGTCTCAATATTTTCCAAAGTTTTGTTGTTGTTTTTTTTTTTTTTCTTTTGAGACAATTCCTCATGAAAAAAAAAAATGCACTCCTCTTATGTAAAGCAAGTTGTTTTGGGCAGTGACAGAGTTTGTTCATTCGCTTGGGTATTTGAATAGCATTCCGGAAAAAATTATGGCCTGTATGTGGAAGTAAGGTGTCTTACAAATACCCTTCTGTTGTCCAGACAGCTCTAACTTGCAGGTTCAAGGCCTCTTCTTTCTATTCTGTACCAGAATGTCTCACCCGTTCCAGTTCTGCTGTTGTCTGTTTAAACGTTGGCTAGTTACTTAACTTCTCTGAGCCTCAACTTCCTTGTCTGTAAAATGAGAATAAAAAGGCACATCCCTCAGAAGAGTTGGAGATAACGAGAGTTCATGTATGTAAAGTTCTCAGTGCGTGGAGCGTAAACAGG
This sequence comes from Panthera uncia, assembly GCF_023721935.1. Lineage (NCBI taxonomy): Eukaryota > Metazoa > Chordata > Mammalia > Carnivora > Felidae > Panthera > Panthera uncia. The sequence continues at coordinate 32,347,044 of NC_064816.1, forward strand.
TTCCATGCAAGTGTTTATAATTGTTCTTTCTGTCCTGTTCTGTGTCTGCCACTGAAACTTCTCACTGGATTCTAAACCCTCTGGTTCTAGAGATTTTTTTTTTTTTTTCAAATACAAAATGATTTCTTTATATGTTCTTAGACTAAATTATGCTGGCCAGGTGATAATGGAAAGTTACGCTTATCTGTGGAGATTCTATTTTTAAATTGTGTCTTCAGCCATCTGAGTCTATTTTGGGCAAGTGCCCCCCTTCACCCCCCCACTGCCCCAACACATTTTTTTTCCTCCTAGATTAGAGCAGGCACTTCTGTGAAGCCTTCTCCATCACCTGCCTTCTCTCTCTTAGAACCCTTTTCTGCCCCCACTGTGCCCCTGTCAAATATTAGACCTAGGGACTGCTCTTCTGTTTTCCTTTGAAAAAAGTGCCTGATAGCCAGTTGCTACTCCGTAAATGTTGAATTTATGAATTACATAACATTTTTGGTTTTTTTCCTTCTTCTGTGTGACCTGTAATTCACATCTTATTATTTGTCCTTTATTATTGGTTATAAAGTCAGCATTATTAGTGTATTTTCGGTTTGTTTTGAGTAAACTTCTGCTCTTTGGAGCTCTTGAAGATACCAGTAGATTAATTGAGGATGACCTTCAGTCATCACTAAAGTCCAGTTTATGTTTAATTTTCCTGTTCTAAAAAGTCAGCAAATTAAGTCATGGTGTTAAAACTGGCTTTTGCCTGATAAAATGCTCATTCTTCCACCTCTAAAGTAAAAAGATAATAGGGGTGCCTGGCTGGCTCAGTCGGTTAAGCGTCTGACTTCAGCTCAGGTCATGATCTCGCAGTTCGTGAGGTCGAGCCCTGTGTCGGGCTGTGTGCTGACAGCTCAGAGCCTGGAGCCTGCTTTGGATTCTGTTGTCTCTCTCTCTCTCTCTCTCTCTCTCTCTCTCTCTCTCTCTCTGCCCCTCCCCTGCTCACGGTCTGTCTCTGTCTCAAAAATAAGTAAACATTAAAAATTAAAAAAAAAAAAGATAATGTTCTTTTTTGGTTTCTTCTGGTGCCACCAGTGCTTGTATGAATTATGGAGAAAATAATGCTTTCCACAGAAGCACAGAGATACTCGCAAACATTAAAGCATTTACTAGAAAAGTACCAAGTACTGCACTCAGTGGCAAGGCTATCTTCAGAAAGCTACGTGTGATAAAATATTTTTTAGCTTCTCTGTTTCCATGAGAAGTTTACAAAAATCTATTTGGCAGCTGTGCCCTTAGGCTAGTGAATTTAATAAATACACTTTTTAAGTAGTCATTCTCATTAAGCAGAAGGAAATGTTGGGAGCCCTCCGATACCACACGTTATTATATATTAAGTAATTTGCATACTTAAGCATGTGACTTAAGAAAAGTTGTTACCTGATTTCAGACTATATTACAAAGCTATAGTAATTAAAACAACAAGATATTGGCATAAAACCTGTGTGTGTGTGTGTGTGTGTGTGTGTGTGTGTAATTTATGACAAAGAAGGCAAGAATATACAATGGGGCAAGGACAGTGTCTTCAATAAATGGTGCTGGGAAGACTGGTTAGCCTCATGCACAAGAATGAAACTGGACCACTTTCTTAAATCATACCCAAAAATGAACTCAAAATGGATTAAGGACTTGAACATAAGGCCTGAAACCATAAGACTCCTAGAAGAAAATGTAAGCTCCTTTGACATAGATCTTGGCAGTGGTTTTTTGAATCTGACCCCAAAAGCAAAAGCAATAAAGGCAAATGTAAACAAGCGGGATTACATCAAACTAAAAAGATTCTGCAAGCAGAGGACGTAGGCAACCTACTGAATAGGAGAAATTATTTGCAAATCATATCTGTTAAGGGGCTAGTATCAAAATACATAAATAATTCATAAAGCTCAACAGCAAACAAACCATTTGATTTAAAAATGGGTGAAAGATCTGAATAGACATTTTTCCAAAGAAGACATACATGACCAACAGGTACATGAAAAGGTGTTCAGCATCACTAATACTAATCTTCATGGAAATGAAAGAACCACAATGAGATATCACCTTACACCTGTCAGAGTGGCTGTCATCAAAAAGATAAGAAATAACAAGTGTTGGCAAGGATGTGGAAAAAAGGGAGCCCTTGTGCACTGTTGCTGGGAACGTAAATTGGTGCAGCTCCTGTAGAAAACTGTATGGAGATGTCTCAAAAAATTAAAAATAGAACTGCCATGTCATCCAGCAATCCCACTTCTGGGTACTTAGGTTAAGGAAGTAAAAACACCAACTTGAAAAGATATCTACATCCCTGTGTTCAGTGCAGCATTGTTTATTATAGTAAAGATAGGAAACACTCTAAGCATCCATTGACAGGTGAATGGATAAAGAAATTAGGATATACATACACACAATGGAGTATCATTCAGCCATCAAAAAGTATGAAATCTTGCCATTTGTGACAGCATGTATGGACCTTCAGGGAAGTATGCTAAGTGAAATAAATATGAGAAAGACAAATACTGCATGATCTCTCTCTGTCTCTTTTTAATGTTTATTTTTGAGAGAGAGAGAGAGAGAGAGAGTGAGTGAGTGTGTGAGCAGGGGAGGGGCAGAGAGAGAGGGAGAGACAGAATCTGAAGCAGGCTCCAGGCTCTGAGCTGTCCACAGAGACCCCAATGTGGGGCTTGAATTCACAAACTGCGAGATCATGACCTCAGCCAAAGTCAGATGCATAAGTGACTGAGCCACCCAGGCATCCTTGTATGTATGATCTCTTTCATGTGGAGTCTAAAAAACATATATATATTCATAGGTACGGTGAACAGCTGGATGGTTGGTAGGGGTGGGGGATTACTGAATGAAAGGGATCCAGAGCATAAAAGAAAAAGAGCATAAATCACACATAAAAATTGTTGAAATTGACCAAATAGGGCCATATATGTCTTTATTTATTTATATGGCATCTTCCCCATTTCTGTAGCAGCCTTCTCAATATTCTAGATATAACATCACTGGGGAAATATTGAGAGTAGGAAATTAGTACCAACTTTGGTGTTTTTCTTTCAATTGTGATATATTTGATTGTCTCTAAAAATGTCATGCCACCATCACTTGGTCATTTATATTATTGTAGTTATTTTAATAAATATATTCAAGAAATCTTTTTTCTAATATTTGTCATCATTACTGAATTGCATACCAGTAGGTTAGAGGTCCTACCCAGTGCATTAAGGCAAGAAAAAGAAATAGAAGGCAGTAATCCATATTGGAAAGAAGAAGTGAAATTATGTTTATTCACAGATGATACAATAATGGATGTAGAAAATTTGAGGAAATCTACAGAGAAGCTATTAGAACGGATAAATTTAGCAAGGTGGCAGTACTACATAAAATCAATTATATTTCTCCATATTAGCAGCAATCAGAAGCTGAAGTTCCTAAGGCAGTACCATTTACAAGAGTGTCAAAATATGAAATACTTACGGATACTTGGGGATAAACCTCAAAATACAAGTCCAAAACATATATACTGAAAATTATAAAAACACTTTTGAGAGAAAATAATGGAGATGTAAGTAAATGGAGAGATATGCCATAAATATTTATGGGTCAGAAACTCACTTTTACCAATACCTCCATTCTCCAAAATGATCTGTATATTTAATGCAATTCAGGTCCAAATCTCGGCAGACTGTTTTGTAGAAATTGATAAGCTGATTCTCAAATTCATATGGAAATGTAAAGAACCTGGAATAATAAGAACAATTTTGAAAAAGAACAATACTGGAAAGTATTCCATGATCTCAAGATTTACTGAACACCTGTAGTAGTAAAGGTAGTATCCAGTTGGTGTTAAAATAGATCTATAGATTGGAGCAGAATACAGTCTAGAAGTAGACTCACACATAAATGGACAACAGATTTTTGAAAAAAGTGGGAAATTGGTTAATTGGAGAAAGGATGGTCTTCTTGCTGGAACAATTAAATACTCATAGGTTAAAAACATAACAAAGGAACCTGAATCCTTACCTTGCAGCATACATAAAAACTAACTCAAAATGAATGGTAGATCTAAAAGTAAAACCTAAAGACCAAACATTTCTAGGAGAAACATAGGTGAAGTATCTTTGTGGCCTGAGTTAGACAAAGATTTCTTGTATGTGTCACCAAAGCGTGATCTAGGTCTAGGAGAAAATATTTGCAAATGACTTTTATCTGGAATGTATAAAGAACTCTCAAAACTCAGTAATTAAAAAACCCAGACAATTCACTGAAAATGTGCAAAACATTTGAACAGACACTTCACTAAAGGAGATTGAGGGGTGGCATAAATGTACATGAAAAGAAGCTCAACATCATTAGTCATTGGGAAAATATGAATTAAGACTACAGGGACATACTACTACACACCTATTAGAATGGTTAAAATTCTAAAGTACCAGTAATACTGTGGGTAAGGATGTGGAGAAATTGGAACTGGTCAGAATGTAAAATGGTACAAGCAACTTGGAAAGTGATTTTGTAGTTTCTTAACATGTTACACATATTCTTAGAATGACATCCAGCTATTGTACCTCTAGGTATTTCCCCAAGAGAAATGAAGGCATGTGTCTGTATAGAGCCATACAGATAAATGTATGGCTTTTATTTTAGCCATCATAATGGCTTTATTTATAACAGCTAACAGTTGCAAAAATCCCAAGTGTGCTTCAGTAAGTAGAAACCTATTGTAGCTATATAACGCAATATTATTTAGGAGTTAAACAGGAACGAAGTATTGATATACACAATAACATGGATGAATCTTACAAAAATTCTGAAGATAAGAATCCAGGTTAAAAAAAAATGAATGTCCAATTACCTTTACATAAAATTCTAGAAAAAGCAAACTAATCTAGAACGACATCACATTGTGTATGGTGAGGAAAGTCAGGAAAGAGGAATGGCAGAGAAAGCTTTTGGGGGTGATGGACATATTCACTATCTAATTATGGCAGTGTGTGTGTGCGCGCATGTGCGTGTCAGAGAAAGAAAAGTTGCATACTGTAAATACGTGTAGCTTGTTGGATACCTACTTAAAACTCAGTAAAGTAAAACAAAAGCAAAAAGAAAGAACAGAATGCAGGCTGTGCTATTAGAAAGCCTAAGTAAAAGGCGGGTAGTAAGTAACAGGGCCCAACTGTTAAGGTTGTTGTGAGGAGTATTAACACATGTCCAGAGACGAGACCAGTGCCTGATTCGTCCGATGTGTGTTCTCCATCCGATGTGACTGCATCTTGTCTCTACTGGATCATCAGCTCTTGGTGAGCAAGGCACCATGTCTCCGCCATCATTTTGCCTAGTTTGAAACTTGGAATGAGTGTTTATTTGTATAATCTTCAATTTATTTCATGAAAAGTGCAAAAAATGTTTTGACGAATTTAAAATCCCTGCATAAGTAACAGAATTCACATCCTTCAGACATGGGCAATATGGATAAAGACAGAAAAAAACCCGGAGGAATATGGCAGACAGACACTGCTGTGGACTCATTTGTGAATTATGTTATTTATATGTTTAGAATCAGAGGGGAAATACTTAAAATGTTACCTTGTCTTAGAGATCTATCTTTATTTTTATTTGTACTCGTATACACAAATGTGTGTAGATCATGCACATTTCCTGAAAATTGTTTCCTTTGAGCACTCGAGTGTAGCTGTCACCCTTTTTCTTTGACTTTTTTTTTTTTTTTTTAGAATGCAGTTAAGTCCTTGGGAAAATCGCTTATGTCATCAGTAAGGAATGTCACCAAAATAGCTTCTCACTTAAGTTCCCATCCCCAGAGCTAACCCACGGGAGGGTCCGATAAATTCAAATATTTAATAACTTGTCTTTTTCTTTCTTCTTAAACACAGGCCCTCTGGTCCTGGAGGCAGGATCACGTGGTGGATTGTTGGCAGTCAGCAGTCTGTGGAGCTTTTGCAGGTGCAAGGGATTATATTATACTGGGAAAGACCAAAGGGGGGAGAAAAATGTGAAAATATTAACTATGCAAAAACAACATTCTTTAGAAATTCCAGATTGTTTAGATGAAGAGAGTTCCACTAGTTGTTTGAGAAAAGAGAGTGACTTCAGGGCGGTGGGGGGGGGGGGGGGGGACAAACCCTGCTAAAAAGGTGTCTGCTTGAAAGACAACCAATTTGTTTTTGACAAATTTTTCTTTCTCTTTTTATCTTTATTAAAGCCTTCACTCAGGCCCTTGGATTATCTCAAAGATGATTTATAAAGTCCTCTCTGGGAGGAGACTTGCCGTGGGTGCAGGGCTAAGTGTGCAGCTGTCTGCCTTGAGCAGTGCTTTGGGGGTTTCAGTGATTCCTGCAGAAGGCAATGATTCACGGTTCGTGTGACATGTTTGACAGCACCACAGATTAACTAGTGTCAGGAGGGCCGAGGCTGCTCAGCAAACTTACCGAAGGCTCACCTGCTCTGTGGAGAAAATACGGAGATCTAAACATCTGGCCATTTTCCAGGCATTAAACCAAGAGCAAAGTGACAGTGTGCAATAATAGTGTGTTATCCATCACTAAGTCATGTGAATTTTCCAGTGAGGCTGTAATGAGGACTCGGGTGCTTTACAAAATTCAAGAAGTGATAGGCTTAGCAGTCTAAGAAGTCATCTTGCTGTTGCACGTAAAGGTGAATTAGAATTACGGTTGAAATAAAGCAAAGTGGAGATGCGCCAGAAAACGTAAACTGCTAGTTTTGATGTGTAGCCAGTAAAGAGATAAGTAGTTTTAGGATGTCAGCTTTATTAGGAAATGATTCTTTTGCCATTTGTTTAATGGTTGTTGGGTTGGGTTTTGGTTGTGGTGATTAGGAAAACAGCATGTATTTCATAGGATTCTTTATTAATAATTGGACCCATTTGGCGTGTAGAATTGATAATCAAAAATAAGAATCTTACCTCTAGACATGAAACCGCCTCAAATGGATTATGATGGGTAATTGTTTCCACATGACCCTTCGTCATTAGCTGTGTTAAATGACTAGGTGGTCTTGATTCACTTTCTGGAGGTCAAGAGTCTTTACTCCCCAGTCCTTAAGTGAAATGTGTGGGGTTTTTTTTGACTGCCTCCAGGGGACAAAGTAAGCATTATGGAACTTTGGTCATCCTGGATAAGGAAGGGCACTTCTTAAATTTAGCACTTCCATAAAACCTCCACGTGTTAAAGTAAGAAGGGTATATTCTCCGGTCCCATTTCTGAAGTAGCTCATTCAAAGATTTGCTTACAAATGCACTGTTTCTAGTAAGGAAATTTACATTCACTACAATGCCTTTTTCCAAATAATGCTTTGTAATGAGTGCTAAGCAGTTAGATTAGTCAGAAGCGGGGAGGGCAGAACTAGTTATCAGCCATCCGCTGTGCGGTAGGATCCTTTCGGCCGGGCCCTTTCAGTCTGGGGGCTCCCCAGCGGAGTGTGGCCCAGCAGTCCTGTGCTCCAGTGACTGATGGACGCTTCAGTGTGAAGCAGGGAAGGGACTTGGCCAGAGCAACATACCTGGTGTGGGCCAGCTTGCTGGACTTAAGAGAATTGTCAGGTCTCAGCTCTGCCCCCAGTTCCCTTCCTGTTACAGACGCGCCCCTCCCGGCCTTAGCGGGGGATTATGGCAGGGCTAGGTGAGATCACGTGGGTATTAGTACTCGTGATCTATGGCACCGAGCTGATTGATGAGAGGTATTATTTCTACTGCAGTAGAAACACCCAATACCCAGAAAATGAAAAGCTGTCATCACATCGATTCCTATTCACCACTGCATTGAGAGAATAGTATGTTGATAGAGTTTCTATACATAATTATCTCTAATAGCATGTGGATTTAAAAACTCCTCCAATTCAGTTGCCTTATTTCTTCTGCTGAGGTTCTGTAAGTGAAGGAGTTTGTCAGGTTCTGCAAAAATCCACCGAGGGTAGATCCACGTGCGTTTCTTCCCAGAAGGTAAAATGAGTGTATTTTTGTTTATATCTCTTTTGTTTTGAAATTTCAGTTGGTGTGCTGTGACAGATACAGTTACTATTTTAAAAACTTTGTGAAAGATAAACATCATTTAAAAAGTACCGTAACTTGTGAAGAAGCGATCCCCCGTGGGAGTCTGTTGTGACACGGTGCATTGCACACCACAGAGGAATGAATTAACGCCTGGTCGCCCGGGGCCGCCCCTTGCAGGCCTGCGCGCTCAGACTCCCCAGCCTCAAGCGGCCACAAAGGCAGTGATGTGAGACTTGCCTGTAAGTCAGAAATTAGATTACTCCTCCTTGGGCACGTTTCTGGTTTTAAACTGGTTAAATCATCACGGATGAACCACTCTGGCCCATGTTTGGCGCTCTTCTGTGCCCGTGCTTGTTGTATAAACTACTTGGCACAAATATCCAAAAATGTCCCTTGAGATTGGAGGTGTTGATGGCTTGTCATGCCAGAAATTCCCTTGGCTTGTGGTCAGGGGTTAAACGAGGGGAAAAAAAAGGACTTTGCCAACTTCCTCCCTTCAAGTTAACTTCTAAACATACAGCCATAATTCAGTCTAACTAATTATGACATTTGCTACTCTAGTGATACGCCCTTTGATAATCTAGTGTTCTTTGGTCAGTTTCTCATAATTAACATCTACTTACATTTTCTAAGAGAGAAGGAGTGAGACTGAAAGACAGGGTTGGAGGGAAGGAAAGAGAGAGCTTCCCATGGCTTGAAATCCCAGAATAGGGTGAAGGATTTGTCTGGGTAAGACATGGGAAGGCATGACGCCAGCTTTAAACAGAAACACCCTTCTGTTGTTGTCGAAGCCCTCCGTGTCTGGCCACTTGTTTGGAGAGCATATGCAAAGGAGGTGCGTGGACGTGCTGTTCTTGCTGTGAGCCTCATCAGGAGATGGGAGGCCGGCCGGGAAGGGACGGCGCATGGCGGCCCCGCGCAGTCCTGTCCCCACCACCGCTTTCACAGCTTGTTGTGAGGAAGGTGGCCCCTTTGTCCAGAGTGGTAAAGAATCTGCAGTTGTTCAAGGACACACGACATGTCATTTCACTGTAAACGTCCCGTTTCCCCCGAACCTGGTGCCTGAAAGCAGTTAGCCCGACATCCTGTAAAAGTCTAACTCTAGTGGAGCCCGCAGAAAATGGTTTCATGCGTGATGTGCTGCACCAAGTAATTATTTCCTGTCTAATATGTTAGCATGTTCCTTGTATTTTATTACCAGCAGTTTATAGTTCCCTTAAGTAAAATGTAGAAAATAACTACATTTTAACTAAAAGCATAGGTCCCCAGTGCCCTCCCTGTTGTGACCCGTCATCCCATTACGCGATCTTCACAGGGCCTTCTTTGCAGCCTCATAAGAAATATTGTGAGGGCTGTGTATCACAGCAGTCATTGACATCTGAAGACATTAAAATTGGTTTCTTAATAATTTGCATAAAATACATCTACCATCATGGCTGTAAAATTAGGACCCATTCAAGCATATTGGTTTTTGTCTTTGACTTCTCTTCGTATTACCTTATCAAGCAGCAGTCTCTGAGAGTATGTCACCAAGCACCCAAAGTCGGGGGGCAGGGACCTTCTCACAGCCAAGACGAGCTTGACGCAGAGTACCTGCATTTACTAGAAGGCAAGGAGTTTTCAGCGTAAGTGACTCGGGAGCTTGAGTCGTCAGACGGGGCGGGCGAGGTCCTTGCCAACTTTTAGGTCTTGGAAGTTGGTTTAGGAAACTTTGTGAACATTTTCAAATAGGATAATGGTGTATGCACTTCAGAGTTTTAACACTCGGATGCGATTTAGTGTCTTACCACACATGAGACTGATTACATAGTGAAAGAGCCCTACTTGTGGAGCTGAGATGCACGTGACTTTGAGTGCCAGCTCCATACTACTGTGTGGCCCTGAGCAAGCTGTCTGTAAAATGGGACAGTAAGACCCATGCAAATGAAACAGAATAATTAGTGGCCATACCTGGTACAGGCCCAGCATGCCAGGTACAGAGTAAGCACAAATACTGGCTCCGAGCTTCCCCTCCCTCCTCTCTTGCAGAGGACGGGTTGGAATCTTGGGTTTATAAGACCCTTGTCCAGGGTACCCAGCAAGCGTTTGTGAGTGTCTGCTGTGTGTGGGGGGGCTAGAGACATGAAGGAAAATCGCAGATTATCTCTTCCCATGCGGAAAAGACCCAGTTCCTAGCCAGTTCCTTTGAGCTCTGGTGTGCACCAGGCACTGTCCCAGACACTTCGCACAGACCCATGTAGTCCTAGATCCTGCTGCTGTCTGTGTCTTAGAGACGAGCAAACCGAGGCCACCAGCGCACCCAGTGGCTGTGAGCCCACATTCTGGAGTCAGTAAAGTTCAGGTCTTAGCTCTCCACTAAGTAAAACCTTCTGTGAGTTCTAGAACCTCTCTGAGCTTCAGTTTCCCCACCCATAGCGGGAGGTCGCAGTGACAGAAGTACCTGTCTCCTACGGTGCTTGACCTAGAGAGTAAGTGCGGTCCCTAAGGCCAGTCCGCTAGTAGAGTAGGGATTTAGTTTAAGGCTTGGTCTTTCTGACTCTGAAAGAGTCTTTCAGACTGGGCCCTGCTAACTCTTGCAGCCAGAGAGGGAAACAAAGTCGATTTGGGGTGGGGGGTTTGGACAGTACAGTTCGCCTGAAGTTTAATAAAGTACTACCTAAATTTCAGGCAGCTTTTCAATCTGGAAAAAAGTGTTTCACCTGTTTGTAACACAGAAGTGGCTACAGCAAAAGGGGACTCTAATATTCATGTAATTGGTAATATTCAGTCCTCAGATATGTGTCCTTTGTGGATAATCAAATACGGAACGTAAAAGCACAAATGGATACATCTTTCAAAAAGTCATTGTCCTAATACATGCTACCAAAGGAAGGAGGTTCCGTGAGGGTCCTATTTCAGCAACATGTTTAGAAAGATATTTGGCAGAGATCAAATGACCTTCACAATTGTCCCCATGCCACAAAATTCAGAGGGGGAGGTGCTATTTCTGGAGCATCCTTCATGCATGTGCTCTGTTCGCCTAGCTCACGCAAGCTGAATCTTTAGAAAACCCTTTTGTGTTTATTACTTCTGTCTCCTTAGGGCCTCTTCAGGTTTAAAATACATCTTTGTATTTCTCTTAATAAAATATCGACATCATATACTGTGGTTTCTGTTTAAAAAAAAATCCTCCAATTCCTCTGTCCACAGGTATGGATATTAAAATAATCAGTTTGACAGTCGTGGTATTCCATGGAAGAGAAGGTGGGAAGGAAGCCGTGGGAGGATTGCCTGTTGAATCAGCACCGACTGACAGGATGCAGAAAGGGCTAGAAATGTCGTTACTCTGCTTGGCCCATTATCTGAAGCCTGGAGACACAGAAAGCTTTACTCTTATAACTCAGAGGAATTTAGCCATTAGTACCGAGAGTCCCTACAGCAATCTGCATACCTCTGTTTGCCCATTTTGTCTGAGACCAGAAAAGATAGAGGCGTTTCGGAGTCCCATTAAACAAGAGTGTTCCGTAGAAGGTGGGGGCCCCATGAGAAGCGCAGCGAGCAGCGAGCCTCTCATACTGACGGCGGGTGTGTGAACACAGGCACACAACCGTGTGCACACGTAGGTCTGCTGCTGCACCCACGAGCAGGGTGAATTACGGGGCCTTGTTTTTGTTTTTATCCCTGAGCGTGTAGAGCGTTCTCCTGTCACCTCTCTTACATGTGGTTCAGCGTCACTGCAAAAGCAGTGGAGCGTGTGCAGTTTGCACGCGTGCATCCTCTTCTGGAATCAGTCAGGTGGACACAGTGACAAGGAAGTGATTTGGGCAGAGCTTCGAGGGATTAGAAAGTACAAGTTCTGCCATCCACGTAACACAGTTAACAATACCTCCTTTGCGTGCCGGGTATTTTTATACGCACAGGTGGATTTGCAGCTGTGGTCACCACGCCTCTGGATGTGGCAAAAACAAGGATCATGTTGGCAAAGGTGAGTGGAAAATGTAACGTAGACACAGCAGATGTTTGTGTGTATCAGCACCAGGGCTCACGTGTATATAAGTGGCCAAGAGCAGGGTAACGCTGATCTAGAACAGCAGCCTTACGCTGCCCTGCCGAGGCACGAATGACTGACGTTGACAGCACAGTGTCCGTAGTCGTCACTATGACCGGTGTCGCCACAGCTTTTGACCTTTAGGAAAACATTCTCACTGATGTTCTGTGAGAAGCATCAGAGCTGGGCCTCTGCCTGGTAATACTGCTTTCCAGTGACCTCTGTTTTTATGGGCGACAGACCTGAGGCTCCCAGAGTTGACTGGCTTCACGCCAATGCCGCAGGTAAGCTAGAGGCTCTGAACTCAGATGATGCTTGGCCTTAACCGTCTGAATCAGGACAGTTGTCAGAATTGTTTGAAAAGTTTTCATTGAAAAGAAACATTGTTAGAAAGAGTCTGGACCGAGGTTCATGGAATGCCATGCACATAACCTATCTGGGGCCAAACAATAGAAAAGAAAGAGGCACACATACCCTTAGGGCAAAGTGCAGCCATAAGGGCGGAAATCTAATATGGAGGTTGACAAGGCCAAACCTGAGTATCGCTCCTGTTTTAAATTGAACTTGCTAGTACTCTTCGTTAAATGTGATCATTAGCTGCTCCGATAAGTTCATAATTGGGCCACTTATACTGATACTCCCCTCTCTTCTCAGATCAGTTACTGTTGCTTTCTGTCTTTTTCCTGTCAAACAGTTGTTGGTGAGTTATCTAGATGAGGCCTGGCTCCAACCTAGAAATGCAGCTTCCTGTCAGTCAGTGCCTACCTGTGGGCTTGAATGGAGGGGCTTCTGGTCTGGTGAGGTCCTGGAGTCCTGATTGCAAAGAAGCTCCCCAGTCTACTTCAAACTGTCCTAGAAGACACTGGTTGGGGGCCAGGCATCTGAGGACATCATTTGGGGGATTTCATACGATAATGGCCTGTCTGTTGTCCTGTCGTGCAGGTTGGTTCCAGCACCGCTAGTGGGAATGTGCTCTCTGCCCTGCACGGGGTCTGGCGGACACAGGGGCTGGCGGGGTAAGTGCAAGATGGAATGTTCGACTGCCTTCCTGCGTCTCTTCCCAGCTCTTCCTCCTTTTAGCCTGAGTAGGAACTGCTTTGCGTCCTTCTGCCCGTCCTGGTTGGGTCTCTGTTCACATTGCACAAAACCCGTTTGATGGTGCCTGAGTGAGATGACAGTGCGCCCTTGAGTCGATGCGGCATCTAGCAAGTGATTGGCGGCCTTGGCTTTCTTGATACTGGAGCGCCTCGGCAGGCTCGGCCCCCTCTCGGTTCTGGGCTGCAGCTCTGAGCAGACGGGCTCAGTTAGGTGATGCAGGAATGCACGTGAGCCAGCGTAACATTTAGAAGAAAGCAGTTGGGGTTGGGGCTACTTTTAGCTGCCGTCAGTCACAAATTACTTTCAGTGCCCCAGTGTGTGGCTCGTCACTTGCAACCCTCTCTCTTTTCCCCTCAGCGCCTCATCCTGCAAGCATCACGTCCTAAGATGCTTCCCTTGCAAAGCTTGCTTTCACCTTGCTTTTGCAGTCTGTAAACATGTCTAAACGTTGGGATCCGTACAGTCTGTGAAATTACCATGTTCTCTTTGGAATGACCTACGAGGGGTTTTCCTGAGAGAGCACAGCTTGCAGCCGCCTCTTGCAGGGCCAGGAGTGAGCCTGTTGACAGGGTGTGGCCGGTGGGGACAGCCCATCTGTGGCAGCGCCACCTCCTCATCGTAGTGCCAGTGCCGTGTGGGTGACTCGATTGGATCGCCGTGTTATGTGCATTTGACAGGCTTTTCTTTCGGCTAGTTGATAGTTGGGGAACGTGGGGCACATAGGTCAGGCCCCAGGTAAGGTTTTTGCAGAACGGCCCCATTCTCTTCAAAATTTCCAACCGTTAGTTGCAAAAGTAGGTCCTGTTGGGTGTTTTTTTGTATGCGGCGGCCCTGAGGGACCGATGCTGGTTGCCTGACAGACTTCCGGGTTCTGAGAGGAGGACTGGGTTTACCAGAAAGGAACGCTTGAGTGTGACCAAGGGCATGGCAGAGCGGTGGTGGCTTGTGCGCCACAGGCCGGCCGTTTACAGCTAACGTGGCGTGAGGAGGGGAGAACGCGATTGCTCGCGGCGCAGACACGCCGGTCCCGACACACATCTCACGCAGGCACCCAAGTGGCGTGGGAGGAGAAAGCTCTGGAGCAGCCTTTCAGTTAGCGGGTGAAAGATTCTCAGGGTTCCAGGTAGTTGTGAGCCACACAGAGATGGTGCTCGCAATGGCTCTGTTGAATCTAAAGTCACAGTGCTCGATTTCACTGCCCCGCTTTGTTTCCCGTGTGGCTCACACTGGATTCTGTGGCAACCGCTGGTCACACCTCTGCTCTGTGGAGTTGGTATCGAGCTGCAGGTGCGTCCGACTTTCTTGAGAAAGTGGTGACATGTGGGTGTGGTGTGGTCGGCAAAACCCTGGCCACCGGGAGCCTGAGAGGCAGGAGCTCCCTTGAGCAGATGACTGAAACGAATCCCTCCCTGTCCCAGTGCTGGTGTCTATTTGCTGTCATGTGACCCGGCAGCGCCAGAATTCCGGCAGAGGATGGGTGTCACGAGCCTTCCTTTCCGGGGCCCTGGAAAGGTAATTGGGAATTCTGCTTACTTCTTAAGCCTTGGGCTCTCATTAGCATACACACTGTGGTCCTTGGCAGCCCGTTTCAAGCAGCCACGCTCGTCATTTAAGAAGTGATAGTTTTATTAGCTTCCTAGTAAGATGATAAAAGGCAACGAATAATTAGACAAAAGATTTTAGCTGAAAGCAAACAAAGCAAATCCCTGCCCACGTGGGCGGCTGCCCTCCCAGCGGCCCTGGGCGTCCTCAGCTCCGACGGGGTCTCGGCCTGCCTCTTCTGTCCGGCTCCGACACAGCCCTGCGGGCCCTTCCTGCTGCCTCTGAACACACCTGCTGCGTTCCTGAGTGTTCTGGATCCTGGCAGGTAGCTTCCCTGGCGGCCGTGAGGCCCTGCTCGCCTCTCAGGGTGAAGTGGGGGTGCTTTTTGATCTCTGTGTCGATTCACACAGGGCAAGGCTGTGTTCTGGCACAGACTTGGAATATAGGCTCTAGGGCAAACTGGTTTCTCCAAAATAAAAACACCACATGCTCATTCAGTCCAACAGCCGGAAAGTAGACGGGACGCCCGTTTGTGCCACATCGTTCATTCCTACTCGTCCTGTTAAGCAGCCGGCTTTTTGTGTTTCCTGACTGTGCCCTTTATGTCTTAACTGCTGCTGCCCCGTGTGCACCCCCTCCGAGCCCCATGCTCTGCCCAGTACGTTTGTTACCTCGTTTGATCTGTGGTCCCCAGAACACAGCCGCACTCCACTCAAGTCTCTGCCTCCTCGTCTGGTTGGGGCGCTCACTGTACAAATTACTCGGCTTTAAGGCTATAATTATGTTAATGGATTCAATTGTCATCTGGTGAGACCATAAACTGCTTCCATCTGCCTCTTGCCAGAAGCAGCTGAGTTCATTAGCAGCAAAAGCTGCACCAAGACACGGGTTTCAGAAGTCAGATCGTGAGGGAGGATATCGTGGCCTAAGTGGTCTCATATCTCAGCTTCTGCTGACCTCCCTCCCGGCACCCTTCTCTTTGTAGGCGGGGCGCCAGAGTAATCCCTGTTTGGGGCCACAAGGTCCCAGTGGCCTCCGTGTGGTAATGGAGGAGTTTTGTCTTCACCTACCACCTTCTGCAAGAACGATCTGCATCATGCTGAGGCAGACAACTTTTTTCCTTGTATGGTTTTCATGGTTACTTTTAGAGAAGAGGTTCTCATTTCATCTGTGGGATTTTACTTCATGATTTAAATCCTTACTCAGCTAACAAAAGTAAGGGCCCCCTAATGCTCAGTCCCATTTTCCTCAGAAGTGCTAAGCACGCCATTCAGAGGGCAGGCCAGCTGACCTCTCCCAGCAGGTGTGCAGAAACCAGGCGGTGGGGGCTTTGTCTCCTGTCCACCGTCTTGGCCAGTCACCATTGTCCACCATTGCGGACACTTTTTCCTGTTTAAAAGTTTATGTCCTTTTCACATAGCCTGACCTTTATGTTTGGGCCCTGACCTGGGCCTGAGCCAAAGTCTTCTCACTAGAAGTCCACTAGTTTTGATTTTTTCTGCTTACAAAAGTAAATGCTTTTGGTAAGAAGACTGTCATTCGAGAAAGATAGGGGTTGTCTCCTCTACTCCTGCCCTCCGGAGAGAGTTTAGGGCCCATCCCTGCTGCAGAATCAGATGACACACACAGCTTTGGGACTTCTGTCAGAACCTGTTGGATTTTCAGTCGTGGATCCCGGGGCCTACCTCATTTTTACCGGCTGCGTAGTGTCCCCCCCGTGTGGACATGGCACCAGAATTTGTGTAACCAGCGGGGGTCTGCAGTTTCTCTGGTACCAGCAATGCCAAGATGCACACCTCTGAACAGTTACCTGGGCACAGCTACAGGATGGCTCTTAAAGAGTGAACTCCAGTTTGCACCCCAGTAACATTCTTTGACTTGGCCTTTCTTTGTTCCAAAGTCGTGCCACCGACTGGCCTCGTGTGCGTGGGGACAGAACCTGGGGGACGTGCACTCTGCCTAGCCCGTTCACCTTTCTTGTCCTTCCTCAGAGGAAAAGACAAATAGGGACTCCATGGAGATGGGCCTCCCTGTTCTGGTGTCACATCCGTGGGCCTCTAAGGACCAAATGCAACTGAGTCACTGGGAGGGGGGCGGGCAGAGTCGTGGGGAAGATCTCCAACACCCGAGCCCGCCTTCCATCGCTGTGGCTGGCCGTGCCCACCCGAGGAGTCAGGCCTTGGACTCCTTTACAAAAGTCTGTTCCTCCATCTCTCAAAGAGCCAGTCTGGAAGTTTTCCGCAGGACTGCTGTGGGGACAGAGTTCTTGTTTCTTGGCTAATTACTGGACCTAATTGTGAGGCTCCCAAATAAGCTGTTTGGTACTGAGCCATGTTAGCCAGCAAACAGCTGGGCCCAGACTTCAACAAGTCTACTTGGGAATGTAATTTAGTGCCATTCTGAAAGGAAAAAGCACACGTTTTAAGTGCTGTGTGGGGTTTAATGATCATGGTGTGTTGAGTTGAGCAAGCTGTGGGTGTTGGAATTTAACCTAACACACACCAATTTAAAAAAAAATCTTTCCTGCTTTTTCCCTTCCCTAGATTATTTGCAGGTGTCTTCCCTCGAACGGCAGCCATCAGTCTGGGAGGCTTCATCTTTCTTGGTGCTTATGACCAAACCCGCAGCTTGTTATTGGAACTTGGCAGAGGGAGCCCCTGAATCCAGGACGGCCCCACATGCACCTCTGTCCAGAAAGGGGGCTGCTGTGCGCACGGGCTCCCTTCCGGCAAGCAGCTGCTCGCCCATCTGAACTGCCCGCACCACGCCCCTGTGTGTGAGGATAGGACCTTGAGGATGTCTTGCCTGCTCCAGGCTGGCTGGAACGCCGACTGCCTGCCAGAGCGCCAAGAGGACCGTGTCCACAGCGGTACTTGCGACCATTTTCTCAGAACCCGTTAATAAATAAGTTTGGTGATGCCGAGTCCAGGCTGCTCAGAGCCGTCATTTGATCTGTATCTGATCTTGCGTTTCCTGCCACCTGCCAGTGGACGCAGCGGAAGGCAGAGAGGGTTCTCCTTCCGAAAGGATGGCTAGACTGGGAACAGGAAGGAGACTCACGAGAAGTGCACGTGGGTGGGTTTCTCTCTGTTGTGAGAGCTTAGAGCTTTGTTTAAAAAGCATGAACTGCAGGTGCATAGCCGGCATTCTATTAGGCAACTGGGCTGCTGCTCTTAATTACCCTCAGATTTCCCCCGAAAACACACAGTTGTATTATTTTACAGAGAAGGATCCACCGGCCAGCGTGGTGTGTGTGAAAGCAAGCCGGTAGTTGCAGCTCCAGGGACGAGGTGGGCCCGGTGCATCCGAGGAGGGTGCTGAGCCCCACCCCTGCTCCTCGTGAGACCCCCCCCCCCCCCCCGCCAGGGGCCTGGGCTGGCTGGGGAACAGAGCAGGGTTTCTTCGTTCCTAATCGGGAAGGTTTATTGTCTGCAGTTAGAAGGGGAGGTCACCATTTCAGAGCTTGACTAATAAGCTCCAGGTGTTAGAAAAATTCAGAGAGAAATCTCAGGAATCTAGTGGTGGTGTATCCTCCCTGGGGCTAACGTATAGGATTTTGCTTTGCATAAAAAAATTTCCCCCTTTCTGGGGAAAAAAAAAAAAAGATAATTAAAGGCAGAATAAGTGCATTTGGTTTGTGAGTTTCTGGAATGGAACATACTGCTTACAATGTCACTAGACAAATGACCCCAGCCACCCAATGAACGTTTATAAATGAACCTTTATTAAAGACACTGCAACACCGTTTGTTAGACACTTCAATATTTTACATGTTTTTCAATGTACACTGTACCAAAATTTCTATAAATAAATAACTTTGTACATAAAAGTAATACTTCCTCTTTCACATTGCCTCTCAGAAGCAGCAAATTCACATATTTTGTGGAAGTAACATGAATCAGTTGACGGTTGAGAACACAATTCTAAATGTGCTTACCTTTTGCAACAGTGATGACATCAGACAGTGAAATTTAACAACCCTTTTGTCAATCTCTCCCTTCAGCTTTTTCGCTAAAGGAACTTGCTTTCCGAGATCTTAAGGACCTTGTTTCAATGTCAGTTTTCCTGAACTACACATTGGCACTCACAAGATGGTTAGCTTCGGGTCTCAAAAGTGCAAGTATACCCAGGTGCGGGGCCTAACCTCGTACAGTCCCAGCCCGGGTCGGCTATGGGAGGGAAGGGTGTGGACAGACATGCCCCGGATCCTCAGTAGAGAGAAGCTAGCCCTGAAAGTAAGGACTCGATCCTTTTCCTCCCCCGCGGTCAACACAGTATTAAGGATATTGGCAGAACTAAAACGGCACTATTGAAAAAATCCACAGGTACCAACACCAGCAGCCTCTATCTTATTAAAAAGCCTCAAATGACAATCGAGTGATACAACCACCACATTTGCTTTTCTCACGGAAGGAAGAAAGGCGGTGCTCAGTTGTTTGGAACAAACGCTTGTGGTGGGTTCACCCCCCTTCTGCTTGGCAAGGAACTTACAAGAAAAAAGCACATATGGCAAAGGTACGTGACGCAGGCGTCTCGGGACTCTGCAGGGGGGGTGAGCTCCAACAGCCTCCACACAGGAGCAATACTGACAGGAAGTTCATTCCCACGCAGATGACGGCTGTGGCGGGAAAGCAGGCTAGGGGGTCTGTCCTGTGAAGTGCAATACGAATCCAAGGACTTTCCATCCTTCCCACCCACCAGAAACTCCTGGGAGCAAATGTGGTTTTTAGCTTCTAGAAATTCCATCCATGCATTAAGGCACCAGAACCATCCCCCCTCCCCAAATTAAACAGCAACCTGATAGGAAAAATAATATTGTCAAAATTGTATGATTTCTTTGTTAACCATGCACTAAAGATTAAAATAGCCTCTGCAAAAGATATATAATATATATGAAATCTCTGAAAACTCTTATGTACAATGGTATCAAATACTTTTCTGTTTTGTACACAACAGCCTCTGGCAGTTCTGTGCTGTGGCTGCAAGTCCTTTAAACTACGGATACTCCACATGGAAGTTTAAAACCTATGTACACATCAGTGACGCTTGAACCCAAGCTTCCTCACAGCCTCTCCTACCTCTTTCCTGTAGAGACGGACACAAGATCTGAGGTAGACAAAGCCTAGATTTTCGGTGCAAAGAGCAGGGGCACGCCCCGTTTCCCGGGTGGCTGTCCTGTCAGTGGTGGGTACTCGGGACTGGAGTCACATGCTTTGGGGAGGTGTCCATTGTAAAGAAGCAAGTGCTGGCCTTCGCCGGGGATGTTGTGACAGCCTGAGGAGGCTTCTGTGAGCTCAGGACTGCCTGGAGTTAATGTCAAGGGAGGCTGGAGGTCCACGGAGTCTGACTCACACAACCTTGCTAAAGTCCAAGAAGAGGCCCCTGTGAGAAAGGAGAGGACGCGTCAGAGCCTCCAGTCTGGCTGCTGCCCTGCCCCCACCCACCTGCCGGGAACTCCCTGGAAGACACTGAACATCTACCTTTTCCATCCAGAGGTGCTGTGGGCTTTTTCTTCAAGGAGGCTGGCATTCTGTCATGGTTACTGGGGTAGAGGGACCCCCTGCAGTCGGCGCGGGACCCGTCAACAGTCCCACCGGTCAGATGGTGCGGAGAATGTTCTCGGTCACTCTGACTGGGCTCCGGGCCGCTTAGCGTACCTGCCTGTGTATGGTCTCTGGGCACAGGCTGAGGACGGGATGCCTGTTCCTTGCAACTGCTGTCCGGGTCAGTGGTGTAGTCACCGCACACAACCGGGCCGCTGTGCTCTGCAGGGCCAAGCCAGAGCCGGGTTAGAGACATGGCCACAGAAGTGTGTGTCCCCACACAGGAGAGGGAGCTGAAGTCCCCTGCTGTGAGGCTGCAGCCCTGCTTAGACCAACGCTGTGGAAGTCTGCTCTCTCCCAATTATGGTCACAGAAAAAGGACTGGGCAAACAGGAAGCCATTAACGAAGAGTGGGGTCCTCCACGTTTCAACATTTCAGATTAATTTCTGTATCAGAGCGAGTGGCCCTACTGTTCTGCTCAGAGAAAGAAACCCCATGGAATGACATACCATGTAGGGGCAGGAGGCACCTTGATCAGAAATACCCTGGTGAAAAGGTTCTTCAATTTGGGCCATGCCCTTTACTTAAATTGCTCGTAAATCTGGAAACTTCAAGCCCAGGATCACCATACCACAGATTGATGTAAGACACCTCCTACTCTAGAATTATGAGAGCCAGACCACAGCTTCCTGTTTACACACTGAATACCAAATTCTAAGACCATTAATTCCTCTTTCCCTTTCATTTAATGAACAAGTCAACCCAAATTTTAAGAACCAAAGACTATTCCGGATAAAAGCATCTCTTACCCATCTTCTGTGGGCCAGGTCTCCGCTGGGCTTTCTCAGTCACGGCCCAGGGCTCCTTGTTATAACCAGCACAGGGCTTGGGCTGCCTGCACGTCATGCCATGAGTGTCCACCTCTGAAAAGAGGCTTGTGTCTCTTGGACACACACCTGTAGTAGATTCCCACAGTTAGAAATGCCGGACTTACCTTTTCACAGTCAGCTTTAGGAGAACAATGGGCAAGGCTACCAGAATAGTCCTTCTTACAATGTTGTTGAGGTAGGTGCCTGGGCAGACCAGCAAGAAACATTTTGTAACAGGCTTCCCAGCAGTCAGGCCTTCCAGTGTGCAGAGCCATGGTGGTGAGCAATTCTAAGAATAAACTTGTCCCCAACAGTCTCCCCTGTGGAGGAGGCTCGCCTGGCAGAGCATTCTAGTAGCAGGGACTGGACTACAGTGCAGGCCTGGGCGGGCCCTTCCCCAATGGGTTGGTTTCAGGCCCTGTAATGTCCTGTTGGACCTCTTCTTTCAATCCTACCCTATCCCGACTAGGAGATCCTGAGCCCCTTCTAAAGCAACCTCCTGCGGTCTGGACTTTTAAAACCCTGCAAAACTTGCACAGGGAAGAGCCAACAAAGATTTAACAGAAGGCTGGAGTCTGCCAGCCTTCTAGGTCAGCTGTGCTCAACCTAAGGCCACACACCTGCCCCGGGAAGGGGCCAGAGGCCACCTCCAGCTCCTAAGGACAAGATCACATCAGGCTTGGAGTCCTTACCGTTGCTCTCGATGTGCCCGTTGGCCTGATGGCCACCCTCAGTCCTGATCACAGTTTCCTGTCGGTCAGAAAGAGTCCCCTGAGAAGACAGGTAGCTTGGAACATCTGCTGGCACAATGGTTTCATCTGCGAGGAGACAGGACAGTCAGATACTAGGTGTCCCAATCCTTCGTGGTGATAAGGAATGAAATACTTGTTCAGTATCAAGCCCAGACACAGCATGGCCACCAGCAGCCGCCCAGGCTGTGCAGAGAGACTGTCTGCAGGGCCCAGCTTAGCCTTCCTTTCCACCTGGGTGTAAAAACAGTGTGGCAATCGGAGGCCTGAGGCCACCAGAGAGAGCAATGATGCCAAGAGAACCACAACACCATCAGGTCACTGCAGCAACAAGCCACCACATGGCCACCATGCAATGGGGTGCCTCTGGACCCGGCCTCCTCCACAGCGATCCCTGCTTTTCTCCTGCCCTGAAAATAAACTCAGTCAGCAGTGGCTAACCTGTGTTGGTGACACTGTATTCCTCACTCTTCTTCCTGGTCTGGTAGATGATGCACACCCAGACCAGGGACGTCAGGACAATACTGCACACCACAGCAATGGTGAAGATGCCCACGGTGGTCCCATCCTTCCTGCAGCCAGGAGTGGGCAAGATGCTCAGCTGGCTGTGGGCACGCTCTGTGCCCAGTGCATTGGACATCTCGCAGGTGTACTGGCCCGCGTCCTCCACCACCACATTCTGAACCACCAGCAGCTGGTTGCCGGGGGTGAAGTGGTGGCGTTCGGTGAGGCTCAGAGGGCGGTTCCCCTTGAACCAGGTGATGCGGGGCGCAGGGCTCCCGGTCGCCTTGCACTGGAGAGCCACCGTTTCTCCCATGGACACCACACGGTCTTCCAGAGGCACCACCAAGGACGGGGTTTCTGCAGGAAGTTAGAGGAAGCCTTCCGGTTATTCTACGGGCCTGCCTTGTCTTCTGGGCAAAGAACAGTCCAGCATGTCAATGAAATGCCCTAGGAGATCGTTATCAGACTGGCAAGCTTTTCAGAAGACCTACCAGAGTAACTAAATCTTTCCCATTGTGGGGGGTGGCTCCCACAAGGAGGGGAAGTAACCTTGAGCCACAGGAGCCCCTACTGTCCCCCACCTGCCCTGTGCCACACTTCTGCTTCTAAAGCAGGCCACACCCAGCCAGCGTAAGGACAGTTCTAGAATGTTCCATATCAAAGCCCTCTACTCTAATTCACTGTGGATCTTAAACAAAAAAACAGAAAAATAACAAAACCACTTGAAGAGAATATTAGAAAGCAACTCAAAATTTGAAACCAACAGAACCAGCACACCACACTCCGCTCCACACCGCAGGCTCCACCCTCGGAGAACCTGGCCTCTAGGTGTCTGGCACTTGAGGCCCCTCTTCCACACCCACACCCACGTGCACTTATGTACTCAGCATATGAGCGGTCGGACCTAAGACTGTCAGAGTGGCATTGGCTGAAACGGTGCCGGCCGAGTTCTGGGCGGTGCAGCTATAAACCCCCATGTCATCTATTTTCACGTCCGTGATGAAAAACACGTCGTCATCGGGCATGACGTGCATGCGTCGTTCGCGAGCAGCGGGGAAATCAGTGCCTCCGTCCTTCTGCCAAGCGATCTGGGGGTTGGGGTGGCCGGTGGCGGCACACTCAAGGCGGGCCATCGTGCCCGTCCGGATGGCGATGTCGTGGGGTATTTTGGTGAATGATGGCAACACTGCAAAATACATATGTACGGTCAGGCTCGCGTCTTGGGAAAGCCGGATGCAAAGGCCAGGACGACCCTCTGCCAAGAAGACCTCCTGCTCTGTGTTTGCATGTCCCCTGGGCACCCTTCGTGCCAATGTCTGCTTCGAACCACTCGCACCATCTTTGAGCAGCAGGCTTCCCCAAACTGCCCGCCTCTCCCTTCCCTTGGGCCGCCCTTGTTCACCTGAGCCTGGCTGTCGTCCCCTCAAATGAAGACTTCATGAAGCGTTTTGCCTTTTGTTTCTCACATGGCTGTCGATGCGGGGACACTCGGTAAATACTAGGGTCTGACACATGACTGCCTTAATTAAGCACCAGAACAGAGCCTGGGAAATACAAATGATCTGCTCCAGCAAGACACGATTACGACAGGGAGAGTGACATGCCCTCACCCTGGGCAGAGCGACAGGACGGCATGTCCCTCCCAAAGACACCTGTGGTGGAGACTTGGTGTTGGGGCCACAGTACTGCACCCACGCGAGCTCAAGTATACACCAGCTTATTTCGGCCAAGACTTCCCTGACACGGGGAAACATCCAGCCACACGCCAGGCATCGCTGCCGTTCCCATCGAGGTTACTTTGGTGGAAAAGTCTAACAGTTCACTGAGTTTTTGATAAAGAAGACTCCTTCAGAATAAGCCAAGACAACAGGCCACAGTGGGTAAAGAATGTGTTTTCCTGTGGTCTGTGAGGGCTTAAAAGACAGTGGTTCCAGCACTTTTTAACTGGAGGCTTAATAATCAGGAAAAGCTTACCAGGTTACTTTGGGGGGGCGGTGCCTAACTACTCTAGCTATTAACTTCTCTTCTTCTGCCCTAAACTCACTGCAACAATAGCCCTGAAATAAGCCCTGAAAAAAGCCAGCTTGATAGGCTCTAAAGCTGGTTACAGAGTAAAAACTCCTCATCAGACACCCCAGGGCCATCCTATCGGGCTGGCAGTCCACAGGCTCCGTGGCCATCTACTCAAGAGGGCAGGAGCTTCCCCACAATCGGCATACACTTGGAACCTGGACACCAAACATCATGGGTGGTAGAGAACAAATGTATAAAAATGCAAGGATGGGGCCCTTCGTGTCACTTAGCAACCGGATAAAAAAGTCACCAAAACCAAAACAGACAATTCACTGAGAATAACTTCAATCTATAAAACATGCTCTGGGGCCGACTGGACAGTAATATCCCAGTGAACCTTAGGCGTCTCCCATCTGCATCCTTCCTGTGTGGATGTGCAGGACTCTTACACCGGGGCAAAGAGCACTTCCTCACCATTCACAACGAGCCTGGCCTTGTGCGAGTAGGTGGAGCCGAAGTGGTTGGTGATGACACACTGATAGCGGCCCTCGTGCCCAAAAGTGACACGGCGCAGGTGCAGGATGGTGGTGTACTCCATCACCACCCCATCCTGCGCGCGCACGTGGGCAAAGTTCTCCATGTCGGCATTGGCCAGGACCTCGTTGTCCTTCTTCCAGGCGAAGGTCATCGGGGAGCTGCTGCTGCTGGCTGCCGAGCACGTGAAGCGGATGTCCTTGCCGACCACGGCCATGGTGGGCTCTGGCTGGGTGATGATCTGTGGCTTTGGTAGGTCGTCTGGGGAGAGAAGAACCAAATTTAAGGCTCTCAGGACACACGGGGACCTCATCTTTCAGTGTCCCTGCACAGCCTCCCACACTGTAAAGGCCAGGAAAATCCATGGATATCTGGCTTTATCCAGTTCTAAACCCATGAGCAGTGATCACCTCTGTGACCACATTCCTTGATTACAACGCATCTACTATTACTCGTGTACCAAAAGCATCGATTTTAGGAGTTTCCACGAGAATACTACACTTGGCTTCACTTGCTTACCTTAACACAAAACACACTAACAGACAGGAACCACCCGCCATGACTGCACAGACCTTACCATAAACTTTACTCCAAAGGAATGGGGGAGAAAGCACTTCCAGAATGTGAGAAGAGCTCTTCCAAAACTGCACTTCTTTAATGTAGGGAGAACACTAGCAAAAATGGTTGTAATCAACAGTTTCAGAATTCTGGAAAATAACCAAAGGCTGTAACAGCCCATGAAGGACAGACTCAAGAACACGTCTGAATCTCAGGAAGAAAAGTGAGCTTTGTGGCATTCTAACTTAAGTCCCATCCCTCTCTCCCCTAGCCTTAAAACCCAACAGCATAGCAACCACTGAGAGGGGCAAAGTAGGTTTGGAGCCCCCACCACCCCCCGCCCAAAAGCCCCATCCTCTGGGCTGGCATGATCGGATCTGATGTAGTTTGCTGAGCTGGGAAGCCCTCCCCCTGGGCTTCCATTTGATGAAAATAGTCAGCAGGCACCGATGAAGCACTTTGAGTTGGAGCCAACAAGACACTGGCTGAAAAACTAAAAAGGAAAAGCAGTGCGTGAAATGTTGATGGTGGGCTTTGAAAAGGTCTACCGTATTCCTGAGGACGTAGAAGGCCACATGCATGTGCAGCACCGTATGCTTGCCCAAGAAAGGCCTGAGAGGATCCTAATTTCTTACCTGTGATTAGGGATCAGCACAAACAAGAAGTGGTGGCACACCCCCCGGCACACAACATGGATGCTGGACAAAGGATGGGAGACTTTCTGAAGTGATCTAAGGACTGTCTGTCCAGGTAGTAGCTAACCAGGGCTACTGGTTACTGGTGGCATCCAACAGACTTTCAAGTATTTGTCCAGAAATTGTAGTAACACAGAGAACAACAACAAACCAAGGGGAAGACAGAGAGGGAATCTGATGCCCAGAGTTGCCACATTATTTTAAAGACTCAGTTTCCAACAAAAAACTATAAAACTAGATAAACAGGAAAAAAAGCAGTCAGTGGAAGCTGAAGGAAGCGCAGATCTTGGACTTTTAAAGACCTTAAAGTGGCTTTATAAATATGTTCAAAGAACGAAAGGAAATCATGTCGAAAAAAGTTAAAGGACAGTATGTGAATACTTTCCCACCAAAGAACACCAATAAACAACTAGAAATTATAGAAGTAAACAAAATGTAAATTTTGGAGGTTAAAAGTATAACTGAAATGAAAAATTCACTCGAGGGGCTCAGTAGCCCGTGAGCAGGCAGAATTGGTGAAATTGAGACCATCCAATCTAAGAAACAAACAAACAAAAAAAAAATGAAGGATAATGGACATTCACAGAGACCAGTGGGACAGCGTCAAGTGTAACAACGTAAAAATAATGGGAATCTAAGAAGGAGAAGAAACAAAAACAAGGCATTTCTAGAAATAATAGCCCCAGACTTCCCAAACTTGATAAATAGGCATCTACACATCCAAGAAGCTCAAAGAACCCAAATAAACTCAAAGCCCTCACCTGGAAGCTTCAGTCACACTTTCAGAAGTCAAAGACAAATGAATCTTGAAAGAAACACAAGAGCTGCAACCCATCACACAGAAGGAATCCTCAATGACATGACAGCTGATTTCTCATCAGAAACCATGGAAGGCAGTAGGAAGGCATACTCAAAGTCCTGAAACAGACTGTCAACTAAGAATTCTGTATCCAGCAAAACTAACCTTCTCAAGTGAGGGAGAAATTAAATCACTCTCAGATTTACAGACAAATCACCCACTGGAAATCACTGCTACCAGACCTGTCCTACAAGAAATACTAAAGGGAATCCTTCAGGCTGAAATGAAAAGACACAACAGTAACTGAAATCCACACAAAGAAATAAAACACACCATTAAAAGTAAACACACAGGTCAGTATGCAAGGATGGTCTAAGTGTATTTTTGTAACATTCTTCTCTTCCTGATTTAGAAGGCAACTACAAAGAGCAATAATCAAAAAGTGTTGATCAGGCTTATAATGCATAAAGATGTAATTTATATGAAAACAGTAACACAAAGGAGGAATTCCACAAATGGAGCTTAGGAGGAGCAAAATTTTGCATACTACTAAAGTTATTAATCTGAACTAGATTGTTTTAAGGTGTTAATTATAATCCCCACAGGAACCATTAAAAAAAAAAATCAAAAAAGGCAGGGATTACCAAAATGGATAAAAACCCATGACCGAGCCATTCACTATCTCTAAGAGACACACTTTAGATTCAAAGTCACATATATCAAGAGAGCTACAGTGTCCACACTGATGTCAGATAAAATAGACTTTAAGGCAGAAATGGTGGGGTGCCTGGGTGGCTTAGTCGGTTAAGCAGCCGACTTCGGCTCAGGTCATGATCTTGTGGTCTGTGGGTTTGAGCCCCGTGTCGGGCTCTGTGCTGACGGCTCAGAGCCTGGAGCCTGTTTCAGATTCTGTGTCTCCCTCTTTCTCTGACCCTCCCCTGTTCATGCGCTCTCTCTCTCTCTGTCTCAAAAATAAATAAATGTTAAAAAAAAAAAAAAAGACAAAAATGGTTACTAGAGACAAAGTAACTTTTTATAATGTAAAACAATCCATCAGGAAGACATAAACATTATAAACATATATGAACCTAACAGAGCTCCACAAAACATGAAGCAAAAACTAACAAAACTGAAGAAATGGACAGTGCAACAATAAGTTTGTAGAATTCAATACTCCGTGTTCAATGATGGTTAGAACCACTAGGCAGATGATCAACAAAAAAGTACAAGACTTGAATAACACTATAAGCCAAATAGTCCTAGAATTTTCCACCCCCACAAGAGCAGAATAAACATTAATTTCAAGCACACCTGGAATATCCTCGAACAGAGACCATATGTTATGCTGAAAAACAAATTTCAGTACATGAAAAAAGAGAAATCCTACCCAGTGTCTTCAATGACAGTGGAATGAAGCCAGAAATCACTATCAAAAGCAACACTGGGAGTCTAATTTGTGGAAATTAAACAACTTCTGTAAGTCAAAGAAGAACTCATAAAGGAAATTAGAAAATACTTTGAAATGAGTGAAAATGAAAACATAGATACAAAAACTTAAATGTTGCAGCTACAACAGTGCTTATAGGAGAGATGGAGAGCTGTCTACATTAAGGAAGACCTCAAATTAATAACCGCACCTTCCTCATTAAGAAATCGGAAAAACAAGCTATCCCCAAACCAAGCAGAAGAAATAATTATAGAGCAGAAATAAGAGAAAAAAGGGGGGAAAAATCAATGAAAAGTTAGTTCTTTGAAAATACTAATGAAATTGAAAAATCTGTAGACTAGCAGAATGGGGAGGTGGGGAGAAGACACCAAATACTAAAATTAGGAACAAAACTTACCAACTAACCTCACAGCAGCAAACGGGAATACTATGAATAATTTGTATGGCAACAAATCAAATAAGCTGATAGATGCACAAATTCTAAAAAAGAAAAATTACCAACACTGACTCAAGAAGAAACAAAATCTGAATAGACGTTAACAAGTAAAGAAATAGGATAATTTTGGTGTGCCTGGCTGGCTCAGTTGGTTAAGCATCTGACTTCGGCTCAGGTCATTATCTCATGGTTTGTGATTTCAAGTCCTGCATCGGGCTCTATGCTGACAGCTCAGAGCCTGGAGCCTGCTTCGGATTCTGTGTCTCCCTCTCTCTCTCTTTCTCTCTCTCTGCCCTCCCCTGTTTGCACTCTGTCTCTCTTTCTCTCTCTCTCAAAAATAAACATTAAAAAAAATTTTTTTTTAATAATTTAAAAACTTCCCACAAACAAAAAGCCAGACCAAATGGCTACACTGACAAATTTTTCCCCAAATTTAAAGAATAATTATCACTAATCCTTCAGAAATTCTTGCAAAAAATAGATGAGTGAACATCTCACTCCACTGTATGAGTCAAATATTCCCAGACAACAAAATCAGAAACCCAACTATACACCCGAGATGCAAAAATCTTCTACCAATATACCGGCAAAGCAAATCCCACAACATATAAAAAGGATTATACACCACGACCAAGTTGGATTTATCCCAGGAATGCAAGGTTGGTTTAACACCCAAAAATCAATGTACCGTATCAATGAAGGGGGGGGGGCACATTATCCTTCAATAGATGCAGAAAAAAGCATTTGACAAAATTCAACACCCTATCATAAAAGAAATACACAACAAGTTAGAAATAGAAGGGGAATTCCTCAACCAGGTAAAGGTCATCTACGGAAAACTTACAACTAATACCATATCCAACAGTGAAGGACTGAATGCTTTTGCCCAAATCAGGAAAGACAAGGAAGTCTGCCCTCACCACTTCTAGCCAACACTGGAGGCTCTACCCAGGGCAATTAGGCAAGAAAAAAAGAAAAAACAAAGAAGCTATCGAGACTGGAAAGGACGAAGTACAAGTGTCTTTTTGCAAATAACATAACGATCAAATATAAAAATCCTAAGCAATTCAGTGAAAAACTACTAGAATTAAATGATTTCAATACAGATGCAGGATGCATTCATTCACTGTTACTGGGAATAGGCAGTGGTGCGGCTACTGATGAAGACAGTCTGGCAAGTGTTCAAAAAGTTGAACAGTTCCTGTATGACCCACAATGACATTCCTAAGAACCACGCAAGAGAATTCACAAACACTTATATATGAACGTTCACAGAATTATTTAGAATTACCAAGAAATCCAAACAACCGAAATGTCCATCACCTAATGAACAGCTAAATACGTGTATATCCATACAATGTCATATTGCATTAAAAAAAATAATGAATGCCTAGTAACACATTCTGCTAGGTTAAAAAAAAACCGAGTCACAAAAGACCATTATTATAGGATTCCATTTATATGAAGGTCCTCAGGGACAGGGGACAGTGCAGTGACTGCTGTGAACATGGAGTTTGTTTTACGGATGATGAAAATGTTCTAAAATTAGGTGGTAGTGAGGGTCACACAGCTTCCCAATACTCTAAACACTACTGACTGGTACACCTGAAACAGGTGCATGTTACAGTAAGTAAATGATACAACCTTCATCACAGTCCCTGAAAGTAATTTAATCTCCCTAAAAAGAAACTCCCTACCTTTCAGCTATCATCCTTTCTCCCTCCACTCTAAGCCACCAGTAGTCATTCACCCTCCTACCACCCCTGGAGTGGCCCTTAGATGGGATCCTATTCTGGACATTACATTCATTCATTCTGGACATGTCATATGGATGGAATCATACAGTGTATGGTCCTGTGTGACGGGCTTCTTTCACTTCAAATGTTTCAAGGTTCATCTGTTGTGCGAACAATTGGTGTTTATGGCCTGATGATATCCCAGCGCCTGGCTCTACCACGTTTTATTTATCCACTCCAGGAGTGGTGAGCATTTGGGTTATTTCCACTCTTTGGCTGTTACGAGTAATGCTGCCACGAGCATTTGTGGCCAGGTTTTATGTAGATCTATTTTTGTTTCTCCCCAGCATATAGCTGGGAGTGGGTCACAGCTTAACTATGTTTAATTGTCTGAGAAATTTTCCAACTTTTCCAAAGGGGCTGCACCACGGTGCACTCCCACCAGCACTGTAGGAGGGTTCAGACTCCACCCTCCTCACCGACACTTGTTGTTGCCTGACTTTTTGATTCTAGCGATGCTGGTGGGTGCGACCGGTTCTATTTTTCCTTTTATAAAAAAGGAGGTGGAGACTCCCACACAGCTTAAAACTTCGATCTCCTGCCAAGTGTTTTCCTGATGCCCATTCTTACGTGACGACGGGTTTGGCATCCTGCGCTGCCATGTGGAGGTGGGCTAACGAGCGTGAACTGCCACGGGACGTGCCAGGGCCACCGGCCGGAGGCTGGGCACAGCAGGTCACATCTGCTCATCCAAAGGGCAAGATTATGCCCTGTGACAGGAAAAGGGAGGAAGGCGCAGGAAGCCCCACTTCAGGGCAGCTAGTTAACAAATTAATGGTCAGGGCCCAGGTACGTGATGAACAATGGACGGCACAGTCATCATGTGCTACTTGGAACACGAGGCGTGCAGAGCCCGACATCGTGCACGGACGTTCCCAGAAGACTGACCACTAAGAAAACACCGGATGCTTTTAAGGCTTCTCGCTGGACCGGATCGGCACAAAGGAGGGCGAGCCTGCTGGCAGAGGTGGTGGTGGGTGGATGATGGAAGGGGGCACTTGTATCCTGACGTCAGCAGGCACACTGGCTCTTGCCGTGCCCAAGGAGGAGGCTGGAGAAGTGGACCACAGGGTTGCCCGCACTGCTCCGGGAGCTCCTGGTTAGGATCATCAGCCACACCCAGGGCACAGGGGCAGACCGGGGAGGACAGAAGGCAGGAGGCACTCACAGGAGTTCCGGTCACGCCCGGGAAGCCCACCCTCGCTCCTGCTTAAAGCAGAGACCGGAAACCCTCCAAGATCCGTCTCATTCTCTGACCACGTCTTACTGACCACGAGGCTGCGCATTTCCACGTGAGTGTGGCGTATGGCACACAGCGTGTGCACAGCCTCCAGTCGTTCAGCATCTTCTGTACCGTTTGCAACCAAACCCGGATCGCGACCACCCCCGGTCCAAAAGATGGCAAGACCCACGCTCCAACAGTCAGAAGGAGAAGAGAGCTCATAGCTACAAGTGCAGATTTCAGTGGTTTGGAGAAACAGCGAGAGTGCAAGTCAACAACAAGGAATTATTTTTACGACACTAACTGTTCTCCTGAGACTTGTTCTTCCTGTATTTAACCTTCCATTCTTGGGGCTGGAAAAAAACACACATTAAAACCCCAGCCTCAGACACGGAGTAAATTCACAGCTAAACCCAGGCACCAGAGCCGTCTTGAGATGACACAACTTTCGTCCAGTAACCGGTTCTTCTGATTTGTAACCGAACCAAGTCCTGCTCCCTTCTCATTAAATGCATGCACTCCAGGAACCACATAATGAGGCGACTCCACAGTAAGTACCACGTGTGGTTTCAGCGGGAAAGAACTTGCATCCAGCAGCTGAGTGGGAACCACGGATTGGGGTTGACTCTGATCACAAAAATCACTCCCATAATGAGGACTTCCTCCTGGCCTCCCCGCCCTTCAGGAAAGAAAATCACAGGGACGGCCTTACCACACACGAAACTCTCCGGCGGCACAGAGAAAATGCTCTGGCCCTTCAGGGATTCCGGGTGGGCACAGGTGGCTGTCACGAAGGGCTGCAGCATCCGGCCCAGTAACCACGGGGGCAGCCACTTCAGCTGGCAGTCGCACAGGAAGCTATCACTGCTGATGTGGCTGAAAGGGAAACAAAAGGGACACGTGAGGTGTGACCTCCAGAAAGGGATATTCCCTCGGCACACAGACTCCTCCCCCAGTCACCGCTGATCGGCTTCTGTCCTCAACACCAGCCATCTGGGAAGGGAAGAGATTTTTCTCCGTTCCTCTTCAGTGACCCAGAGCAGCACATATAATCTACCTGGAGATTTTGATAAAACGATGCTCTGGCTCAGAAGGCTGGGGGTGGAACCCAAGATGCGGCACTTCTGACAAGCTCCCGGGTGATGTGGACACCGCCAGCCTCAACAACCCCACGGCATACCAACAGCCCGCAGTTCACACGTGTCCCAAGACGGGCACACACTGCTCCTGTGTGACCCTGGGGGCACCATCTGACCTCCTCCAGACTCTGTCCACCCGACAGAGCTGAGGAGCACTGTGCCCTCTGTGCTTTTTCCCACCCTCCTGATAAGCTATGTGGAGCTTCCAGATTCATCTGCAACTCAGCTCTCGACTCTCAGGTCCTGAGGAGGGCTGTTTTTCTATATTGCTGTTAGTTTTCATTTGGCCAAGCTCCATGTTTTCTTACGTCCAGACGTAAGCCCTGCCAACGTGGCCCCCTCTGGTTTGTGGATCTCTACAGCACCGCTCAGGAGGCCGGCAGAATTCGGCTCCGCTCCCTAAATAGTGCTTGTTAGTTAATTGCCACTGCCCAGGGAGCATGAGAATGCAACACTGGTTTTGTGAGGCTCCAACCAAAACAGAGAATATTTTCTTTTTCATTTCTCAGCAACTGAGGATCAGCTTTTTAAACAGAAATCGGAATCACCATCTCGGCGGACATTCCTTCCTGAGGAGTCACTCGAAGATAAGTCAACCGAAGAGTCTAGCTGCCCTGTTCCTGGAAGAGACCTCAAGGCTGTGAGCTAACAGAGGTCAGCGCATGGCAAGGGTGAAGGCACGCGGGCTCCCCGGTCATGAACCGCCTCTGGTACAAGGTACAAAGTACACGGTGACAGAAGGGGTGCTGAAGTGTACTTAGATATTCCACAAGGGACACCCGGGTAGCTCAGCTGGTTAAGTGTTTGACTTCGGCTCAGGTCATGATCTCACGGTCCGTGAGTTCGAGCCCCGCGTCGGGCTCTGTGCTGACAGCTCAGAGCCTGGCGCCTGCTTCTGATTCTGTGTCTCCCTCTCTCTCTGCCCCTCCCCTACTCACACTCTGTCTCTCTCTCTCTCAAAAAAAATACGTTAAAAAAAAAAAAATTCCACAAGCATCGCATGGGCCAGGATCCTAGCAATAGCCTCCACCACCCACCATTTCCCTCAGAAATCTGCTCTTCCTTCCTGTTCCTCATGGTTACCAGATTAGCCATCTTATTAAAATTACTTTTGGAAAGTGCTTTTTCAAAGACTGAAATAATTGATCTCAAAGCCATGCTAACTGGGATGTCTGCCCACATCAGACCTTTAAAGGTCAGCATTTGGCTTCTACCCTTAATTTTTTAATTTTTGTATTTTTATTTGACAGGCAGGTAGCTGCGTGCTTAGAGCTATCTCCCGGAGGGCTGTCGTACTGTGGAGTTACCCAGGTAGCATGAGGGCTCCGCCAGCTGAGCCTGAGAAGTGGCCGGTTCCGGCCCAGTACCTGGGGGGCTACTCCGGGTCGGCTGTGGTGGCGGGTGGACCGGCTGCCGCCAGGTACCACACACTGAGCTTCAGTGACAGAGGGACAGGAATTCTGTCAGAAGCGCTGTCACGAGCTCCCCATCAAGCCAGTGTTGGGCGCGACTGCCCCTTTCTGGGTCGGCAGCAGGAAAGCCTGAGTAGACTCTAGAGGAAGACGCTGGGCTATCGCTGTGAGGCTTCAGGCACTTGTGTGGAGGATGGTCACAGGAGCAAACTAAGGAAGGCCAAGTTGACAGTGATCCTTGGTCACAGATGTGTGTGGGAAGGGTTACTCCTTACACCACGAGTGTAGGCCTGGCTGGCTTGAAGATGTCCTACCTGTCCCACAACGAGGCCCACCTGACACAGAGGAGACCAGACCTCAGAAAGAGGTACTCAGGGTGTAGAGATAGCTTTCCTGAAGAGCGAGTCAGGACCAACAAGACAGTGAGGACACTGACCCCCTGACCTCCCTCCACATGCACACATGGCTTTAAGGACAAAGGTGAGGTTGAAAGGCTGGACCAGAAATTGCCAGCAACCCCGGGGCTTTGCAGATTTCCGCTACTCTTCCTGCTGGTCAGCTGCTCAGGGGTGCGGCTCTCCACGACTCCCGCCTCCGGCCGTCCCATCACTCTGCTGGCTTACGGTGCATTTTCATGATTCCAACTCAAAGTGTGTTTCTAATCATCGCTTGTGGAAATTTACCCAGAGCATGACTAAGTGCACGGTACAACCTGCCTTGATCAGACGGAGGAAGAAAATGACCAAGTGGAATTAACCGTTTCTCCCAGCAGAGGACTGGGCCCAGGGCCAGCCACGGCTGGGTACGTGCAGCGAGCGACAGGAAACCCAGGCAGGGGCCAAGGCTGAGCCTCCAGAACCACGCCGAAGCAGATTTTGGGGGTGGGGTGTGGTGGAGGGTCCCAGTTGCCTAGAAGGGTCCAGTCCTTCCCAACTAGGAAAGTATCTCAGAAAACCTCAATTGTTAAGGAGAAGCAGTCTTCTCTCCCTGTCCTTCCCTCTTTCTCTTATACCCTCTTCCCATCTAATGAGATTACTTCCAACATTATATTTGAAAAGTTGCAAACACAGAGAAGTTGAAAGAAATGCACAGTGAACACTTAACCATTCTAAGACCGTGACCCTCTGGAGAAAGCAGTTCTACTCAACAGGCCTGAATCTCACAGCTAAGTAAATGTCATGAGGCAGGTGCCTAAAAGACCTCCTCTCTCCTCACCCAGAGGAGTATCACCAGGGGCCTGCTTTGCTTTTA
The DNA here is from genome assembly GCF_023721935.1 of Panthera uncia. NCBI lineage: Eukaryota > Metazoa > Chordata > Mammalia > Carnivora > Felidae > Panthera > Panthera uncia. Next base: position 32,382,711 of record NC_064816.1, read on the forward strand.
AAGTATGGGGACTGCGCCTCCCTACTCTCCCACTTCTCCCAAAGGCCACCAAGAGTGGCCTCAGGAATGAGGATGAGTTCAGGATGCACAGATGGCCGTCCTCTGTCGTCTACCCTCCGTCAGCACTTCTGAGAACCAAAAGCCACATCTTTCAGGGACTAGTATTACAGCTAGACTTTGCGGCAGCAGAATCAGATTAATGCACAGGAAGAAGAAAGGAAGCTTGGGTGTTGCTACCTGCACACCCTGATGAGCTCCTCTGCCAGAGACTAGGGCACAGGCGAGCTCTTCCAACCCCGTGACCCGGGGGCCCATGGTGAACATCTATGGTGGCGGCACCACCACCTATGAACCGCTGTGGGGGCCTCGGAACAGATGTGGGCTGGGAGCCACATCACTAGTCCACAGTCACCTGTGACCACCCCCCAGATATCTCTGCCTCACTCACAGGCCACCAAACCCGGCAAAGAAGCCACTCTCAGTATAGGTCCTCCATTTTAGGCAGACCTAAATGATGAAAACTTGCCCTGACATCATTTCAGGGATGATCGCCCATTTTCTAGAAGAAAGTTCATGTCACATCACCTAGAGCAGCAGTCAGTAAGCTACAGCCTGCCCTGCCAGCCTGTTTTTTAATAAATAAGAACTGATTGGCACACAGCCATGCCCACCTATTTAAGAAATAGGTCGTGCCCGACCCTTTAAGAAAAGGTGTGCTGAGGGGCGCCTGGGTGGCTCAGTCGGTTGAGCGGCCGACTTCGGCTCGGGTCATGATCTCGCGGTCTGTGAGTTCAAGCCCCGCGTCGGGCTCTGTGCCGACAGCTCGGAGCCTGGGGCCTGTTTCAGATTCTGTGTCTCCTTCTCTCTGACCCTCTCCCGTTCATGCTCTGTCTCTCTCTGTCTCAAAAATAAATAAATGTTAAAAAAAAAAAAAGAAGAAACGGTGTGCTGACCCTGATCCAGAATAAGCCCCCAGGGGGCATTGCTTTTCTAAAAGACAGCTTACACACAAATGCTAACAGCCCCATCTGTTACACATATTGACACATCATAGAATCAAGGTGTTTCTGACTCCAAATTCTCTAGTCCTATTAACCAGGACCCTGGAACCCCGGGTACTTACAGCTCTTTGAGATTCTTCATCTTCACAAAGGCATCAGACTGGACAGATCTGACTGCATTCTCTCCGAGGTTCCTGCAAAAGAACACTCTTCACGTACGGACACACACTCTGGGCGCCCTTCAGGTCAGCCACCTGTTTGAGCCAAGAGGCTCAGGTGGCTTCCGGGAGAGTCCCGGTTTCCCCAGTGTGCTGGCCGTACCACCCAGACCCCGTGTCCCAAGTCCACTTAAGTGGCTGTCACCTCCCAGACACTGGCACAAGCACACGGAACAACCTTGGAACCAAGCCAGCCTGAAGGGCAGCAGCAAAGCTAACGGTGAGGCCGGCTCAGCAAGTCAACAAGCAAAGCTTTATCAAGAGAATTCAGGTCCACCTTGATACCAAGGCCAAAGAGACTAAGAATCAAGCACTAGAGGCATCTGCCCTCGATGGTGACCACACAAATGTGTCCGGGCTGGCATCACCCTCGTCCTCCCGGGCTCTCAGAGACAACCAGGCCAGAACACCTCCCGGCTGAGCCCAGCGTGTGCCCGGCCCCGTGAAGCCGCTTCAGTGGGGCCGGGAGCCTGCGCCAGGAACGCGCGCCCTCACAGAGGTGAAGGGGAGGCCGGGGCCTGTGGAGGAGCCAGCGCCAGGGGGAGACAGGGTTAGGGGACGGGGGAGGGTATCCATCCAGTCGGCAGCCGCATTCGTTAGGAACTCACCGACCGGCCATGTGTTCTCTAACTGTTCCTGGCATAGGCAAAATAAAGGCCAAAGTTGAAGCTGACTTATAACGAGAAGGAAGCAGCTGGCGTTTCCAAATAGGCTGTTTCTCAGTTTACAAAGATGTGATTAAATTGCTAGCAGACTTCCCCGGCAGCCGCATTTGGCAGGCCTGTGGGTCAGGGAAGGTCTGGTGAGATACTCACAGGTGCTCCAGGCCCTCCAGCCCCGAGAAGGCTCTCTTAGCCACGGACTTGATCTTGTTTCCAAACAGAGTTCTGCCATTTCCAAACATCATCCAGAGACAGGGAAAAAACAAAACGCAGAACCGGATGGGAAGAGACAAGGGAGGAACGGGAGAAAGAGAACACATAGTTAGGCCAGTGCCATATGATAAGTCTGTCCAGTGAGGGGCAGGTGGAAATCTGACCTACGTGGAGACTACGGGTCCGAAGTATGCAGGCCTTGCCCTTCTGAAATGAAATGCTTTGATCTTTATGAGAATTTAACGTGATGACAGGATGCACCATCTCGCCTGAAAAGGCTCCTTGCGATGTTTGTGGAAATCCCCTCGTCCAGCCCGGGCTGTGCCCAAGGACCCAAGGGCCTCGTGAGAAGGAGGGGACTCATCACTGTTCCCATGAGAGGAAGCAGAGTCATGGAACGTAATGAAAACTGGAACTAAAATCCGCCACCCTCTTCTGAAAAGTGGGGGTGAAGGTTCCCCGAGCAGGCAAGAAGAGGGCAGGAAAACCGGCCCCCATCAAGACGGCTCCCCAGCGACTTGCACTGAGACATACCCGAACAGCCAGGACGTGGCCACAGGGAGCTGCACCCCCACCTCTGAGAAGGCCACTCGGGGTGTGTAGGGCATGCCCTGGCGCTGTGGCCTCTTAGCAAGAGCCCAGATCTTAAATGATGCCCATGGGCCCAAGGTTCTTTCAATCGCAGACGCGTCCTAAAAGGTCAACCTCCGAGGTTATCTAATACCCAGACCCGTGCACCGCCTACCCATGAGAAAGGGCTCCTACTTCCCGGCACTTGCAATCACAACTTCATCGGCAACTCCTAAGAGTTTTCTCAGAAACCAAATTCTCGTCCCCTGCAGTGCACATGGAAGAAATGAAGGCTTCCTCCACTGGGCTACATAAGCCAAAGGGCAGTCTGTTTGGGGGATGAGGGGTTGGGGGGGGGCACCCAGAATGCCTGGACACTGGGAACGAAAAGCATCCGTGTTCCAGTTTTCCCTCCTCTGACAACAGCCGACCGGGGCACTCCCTCTACCTCCTGTAGGTGCGGGCAGCTGTGAGCCCCTGAAAGTCATGCTGACAGACACGTGGGCTCTTCAACGTGACGTCTAGCCAGACTACCTAAAGGGCTAGTCAGGAACGGGGAATGCTGGGAGCCAACTCCTGCCACATCTCACCGGCTCTGGGAGGGGGCTTCGTAAGAGGGCACTGCAGACAGCCTCTGGAGAGCAGCAGTCTCGTCTGGGATCCCACCTAGACCCGTGTTAAGATGGGGTCCCCCGAGGGAAAACATCAAGTACCAGCCCCTCCCTGAAAAGGGCCAGGAAAGCAACAGGAGCCTCGAAGAAAACCAAAGATGGCAGGGTGGCCCAGGCGGCACTCCCCCCCCCCCCCCCCCCCCCCCCCCCCCCCCCCGCATAGGGCTCCCGGCACCACCTACACAAACCCCAGGATGCCGCCTTCAGGAAGATGGGGTCATGTGCAGACAGACCAGGCCAGTGCCACAAACCACAGGAGGTGCTCCCCGCCCCGCCCCACTGCCCTCCAGGGCACCGAAAGCCTGAGGGGAACCTGCAGGGCAACCACAGGAGCTCCCGGGTACCCCCACTTGATCAGGAACAGACCCCTCCTCTCGGAGCCTGCAGCCTTCGGACAAAGCCAGCACCTCCTGCCTCAGGGAAGATGGAACGGTCCAAGACCCCTCTGACTGCTCCTTCTCTCTGAGGCAATCTGCGTATTTCCACTCTCTCTCCATCTGAAGCTTTGATCCTCAAACACACAGCCCAAACACGCAGAAGTCCGGCGGCCACACTAACTCTCTTCCCCTAACCACACAACTAGCCCAGCAAACACCAGCACACGGCACCAAACCCAAGTATCTGCAAGAGCCTGCCAACTTCTCACTCACTCAGATCCCCCAGGCCGGGTCACTGTGCTCCAGGCCCTAGTAAAATGTATTAACTGTTTAGTGAAATCTCCTGTAAACCAGATCCAGGAAAAAGCTGTGCTTTATTTCATGCATTACGTATTAGTCACACTGACCTCTTTTACAATGAGGGCAGACTGTTATTTCTAATGGTAACAATAGCAATAAAACAAATTCTCAATTACGTAGGGGCTAATCATCCTGCTGCGGGATTAAAATAGCCCCTTACTTTCTCTAGGCGGACATCTGGGGGCTGGGGCTTAAGCTGGCAGACTGGGACAGTTTCAATAAAGGAAGCCATGCGCAGAACGGATGGCCAGGACCGAGGGCCGGGTGGTGCTCATTCTGTCCACACGACAGCGGGCAGCTGAGACTCCACTGTCCCAGATCAGGGGCTCCCAGAGAAGGGACCGCAGGGCCGATGTGCCTCACACCCCTGCCTCGGCGCGGACAGTGACCCTGGAAGTCAGCCGTCCACTCCTTCGTGCATCTCTAGTGCTCCCCAAGGCCTTTCAGCTCTTGCTAACACCGCCCGGCAGACGCCAGGGGAGGCCTGGTCCAGCTCACGTTCACCTCCCCACCTCTCCTCCACCTGAGACACTGAACAGCACTCCGTGAGCCCTGCCACTGCTCTGTGAACACATGGGGGAGGGTGATCTTGCCCAGGCTGGGGGGCAGCACCCACCCAGGCCCACCTCACGGGAGAGGCTTGGCCTCGTGGTCCAATTCCAGGTTTCCTCTAACACTTCCCTTCGCGCACGTCACGGCCCCACCCCGAAGAAAGCCATGGAAAGAGCTGGAACCACGGGGCAGGCACTCACATCACCCCTCGTACACACGTGATTAACTGCTCCTTTCTGCTAATCTGTGTTCCAGAAAGCCTCCCTCCCTCCTCACATACTAGGACGCTGTGCACACTTCCCAGGAGGTCTTCCACCAACATGATGATGGGGACCCCAGTGGGAGGTGAGCATACTGACCACAGGTGAGCAGGTAACACTTGCCCTGCCAGGAAGCTCCCGTTTGAAGAGCTGTCCACATGGCCGTGTTCAGCAGGCGGAAACATTACGGGCAGGACAGCACCCACCACAGCTGCCCAGGGAAGCCTTTTAAGGCTCTGCTGCTCCCGTGTTCCCTTCTCAGCAAAGATTTTAATTTAGATCTGGCCTCTTCCGTGACAGGAAGGACCCTGGGTCCTCGAATGGGTGAAGGCAAGACTTTCTCCCTTCCCATTCTCAGGTCCCTGAAGACCTGACCCCAAGGGCTTCAAAGGCGGGCCCCACCAGGTCCAAGGGACCCAGCACTGACCACAGCCCCACCGCGTGAATGAGTCCACGTGACGTGACCGCTCTCGAGAGGCAGCCCTTCCCTGTGCTCACACGCTGCCCTTTTCTAATGGATCCCGACCGCTTGCCACCGGGCTGCTCAGTAAGGCAGGGAGGTGTGAGGGCCACATTTCCCAGCCAGGGCCACGCAAGAGAGCGTCCGGGCAGCGCGTGGGGGAGGTGGGCCGGGAGGAGAGCCAAGCAGCACCGGTCTCTTCCTTCGCTCTGCTGTTAACCGTTTACTCAACACCTTCCATACACCCAGGGGAGTGGTTTTTACCCAAGCTACGCGCCACGATCACGGCGAAGCGTGGGCTTTCCTTTCCTCCCCTTTCCCGGGGAGGACACCGCACACCACAGGCAGGTGGGGGAGCATCGCGACCCCCACGGGTGCCTGCTTCGTCACCCAGGGGTGCTGGCACTACTTCACCTCTGTCCGCTGCCCCTTCCCCAGCCCCACGGGCTGAACGGGAACCCGAGTCACGGGCATCACAGCATTTGTTTTTCCATCCGGGAAGAGGATTCTTTTTTTCTCTTGCGATGTAACCACAGTACCGTTCCGCCTAAACGACTATACATATTTAATCAGATTAAGCAACTACTATCCCCATTCCCCCAACTGTGTGTGTCCTCCCTTTATTTTGAAACCTGCCAGCCCCACAATTTTGGTCAGTGAGGCTGGGGCGGGGGCGGGGGGGAGGAGGCTGGAGGTATAGTATTTCAACAAGGTCCCTGGAGTCTCAGGACCGGGTTGGTGCGGAACCCGCGCTGCCTTCCGGGAGCCTGTGTCAAACAGCACAGAGCAAGGGAGGCCCGCGGACTTAGGATCTCAGGCAGAGCTGCTGACCCTGGTCCGGCAGGTAAAAGGACGAGAGAACACAGGGGAAGAGGCGGCAGCATCAGGCTGGACTCTGCAGAACCAGGAGTCCCGGCACAGGCACCCCTGCCCCTGCAGGGCAGAGCCTCTGGAGACACGTCCACACCCGCCCCCGCCCCCTGTGCACACACTCACACCTGGCCAGGCAGGCCCCGGAGAGCAAGGCCTCCGCCCCAGGGGCACAGCTGCTGTCCCGTCCCAGCGCTTGCCGGGCAAACTGACTAGGAGGCGGGGAGGAGAGAGCGTTTTTTTAGGGAAGAGAAAGGAAGACAGAGACATGCTGGAGAAGAGCGAGCATCCCGAGACAGCCAAGAGAGCTAATCTTACTCAGAACTGAGTATAAATGGTGTGAAAAACCACACTTTTCAAAACCACCTCTACAGAAAGACATCCACCCCACCCCCGACAGGCTGTCCCGGGACCTTCCACCCTGCGGCTGCTTTCAGAGTATCTGCTTGACACTTGTACTGTGCTCAGCTCGCAGTCACTCGAACAGGCCTGGGGAGGTTGAGCGGTGACTGCCTCTTTCTGTCTGCCCCGGACCCTCCCTCGGACTCCCCTGCCCCGTCCCAGAGGCTCCTGCGGTGGCCCACTCAGGGAGAACAGTGTGGGCTCCAGAGCCAGACCGGCTGGTCCCGACCCTCCACAGTGTGTGGTCTTGGGCAAAGGCCCTGCACCCACGTTTCCTCAACTACAAAAAAGGTTGCATAACAGAGCCTAACTCACAAGGTTGTTGGTTGTCAGATACAACACATGTACACACATGCCTTGCACAGTAACTGACAACTCCAGGAGCCTAAAAAAAAATAAAAACATCAGAAACCGGGAATAAAAACGAGTCATTACATTACCTGTCGTAATGACTGTTTCTGTGTGACGTTATGACTGACAACTGAAGTACTGACCAAAGACTCAAAACCGTCAATGGCACTTGGCTTTAGACATCTCACACAATTTCTAGGAATCGAGTAACAGGGCGAGACTCTTTTGTGCAAAGCAGGACAAAAAACTCAGCCGTTTCCCGGTCAGTCACAAATTCAGCGGGACAGAAAATCCAACAGGCCTCTGAACACCGGATCTTCGGCCCCAAAGGAACCAACGCCCAGGGCAGTGATGAGACCACTGGCCACAGAGAAGCTGGGATGTCTTGGCTCTCTTATTCAGACTTTGCTTCCCAAACAAAGGAAGATAAATGGGAGCCAGCCCTTCTCCAGCTGGGCCCACAAAAGAGGCGGCACGGGGGAGCCTGAGAAGCACTGTGCACCCCCTCCACAGAAGAGCCAACGCCGAGATACTCACAGCTTGCTGAGACTTTCAAGCCCGGTAAAGGCCCCACTTGTGTCCTCTATTGTGCCCGAAATCTCGTTATGGTCCAGATCCCTAGGGAGGAGACAGAGAGAAGGCTCACCATCCAGCCTGAGTTCTCGACCCTCTTTAACACGAAGCGGGAAAATAGACACCCGCTCTGTCACCCAATGCCCAGCTGTAATGTACGGCCAACACGAGTGTGGCCACTGGGCCACAGGAACCCCGTTCTGCATGCCTTGCGGTGTAGCCTGGCCTTCTCGGCCTTCCCGCAAAGCCAAGGCATGCCTCAAACTCACAGCCACCCCAGCTCCGTGGGCTGCTCCCCAGTTGGGTAGGGCTGGGCCCTGGGTAAGGACAGGGTGCGGACAGCACATGGGAAACCCCCCAAGAGCAGGCATCTGACCACGGGCACTGGGAATGAGCCCGAGAGGTCTTTTGAGGCTCCTGTCTGCTCTCACACCAGCCAGAATCCCTTTCCTAGGCTTGACTGAGAAACTGCCGAAGGCACATGGAGGAAAGAGCGAAGAAGAGGCCCCCACACAGGGTCCTCCCTGGGGCCACTCCATGCTGGCAAGTGGGTTCGGAGGCCCGAGTCACCCCTCCTCACAGGGCCTGCACAGGCGCGGACTCGGAGCCAGGGACGACATCTGGGCGCTGAGTCAGACTTGTGACCCACTTGCCAGGGTTGGTGGATGAGGCCAACTTTTCAGCCCAGTCTCCTCCAACAATGCAGATCACAAGGCGGATGACTCAGCTCCCTCCTCCCCCCCCCCCCCCCCCCTGCTTCCAGGGCAGAGGACAGCGCCAGGCGATGCTCCCACCTGGCGACCAAGTCCCCCCTCTCTGCCCCTACCAGCAGCCCCTCCAACATCCCCCCCACGGTTCTTGGCTCCTACCCCTTCCTCTGCCAAACCCTGGCTGAGGCAGGCCAGGAAGAGAAAGGGACACTGCTCTTGGCCCCATGGGAGCCTTCACAAGGAATGAGCACTGCCAGGAGGGAGGGGGGCCCCCGGCTGAGAGGCACAGTGCTCCTTCTGACCTTGATCTTACAGCAGAAGGCTCGGAGCCCTGAGATTCTGCTGCTGGAAGGGACCTCTCCTTTCAGCGGGTCTCTCCTTATTATCTTCACACTGAAAGCCGGGACCCAGGGCTGCCGCTCTGTGTGCCTGTCTCCCAGCTCCTCACCCTGGCTGCCAAAGCTTTTCTCTTCTTTCTGGCTCAATCTGAATGTCCCCGGCCTTGTTATTCAGGCCGTGCAAGCGCGAAGGCTGGCTGACCTCGGCTTCAATAGCCTGGCATCCGGGCTGTTTCACACTCCCCAACAACGGCCCAGCACTGAAGCCTGCTCTGCCCTCCCCGCCAGGTGCAAGTGCACAGGGCCTCCTGTCACACTGGAACAGGCCCTCCGGGCAGCGGGGCACGCTGGGAAGGCAGCTTCAGATCTACTACGACTGTCTGTGGAAAGCCATACACCCCTCTCTGGGGGCCTGGAAGTTCTCCAGAGCCAACAAAAGACAAATCTTAACTCCCAGGAAAACATCCTGAAGCAACTTCTGGCAACCCCACCTAATAAGGAATTTGAAAGAAAATGACATGAGTGCCTCTATTTTTTCAATGGCCCTACTGAAGTTCAAGGGAAGACTGAGGAGGCCCTAGATACCTCTCTTGAAATTGGGCCTCCTGGACACGGGTTGTGAAAGCACATGGGGAAGATTCGAGACTAGACAGACGGACCACACGGCTGCTCCCAACAAGGGGATCCCGGCATCCCAGCAAGGGCACGGCAGAATTACTGCTTGGTAACGGCAGGGTTTTGAGTTGTCGCCTCTATCAGCACCACCCTCGGGGGGACCGAGAGACGTTTCTCTGCCCCACTGGTTCTTTGCTGGACCCTCTGCACAAATCTGACTGCACAGCAACGAGAAGGGAACTCGGCAAGGTGGCATGTTTGCTCTATCCCGCCTTCCCAGCAGGGAACCCCTTCGTTCTGTCGACCCCACGATGAACGACATACAAGACACGCAGGTTTTTGAGTCCCTTGAAGGCGCCTTCTGCGATGTGGCTGATGGAGTTGTGGCTGAGGCGCAGGATGCTCAAGCTACTCAGGTCTGCCAGGCTCTCCTCGTCCAGCCGGGTGAGATTATTGAAGGACAAAACCCTGGGGAAGGGAGGGGGAAGCAAACATCACCAACGCGGCACAGGCTCATGCGAGGCCCAAGGGCCAGAGTGGTCGTGCAGCCAGAAACCCAGCAGGGCCCCACACCCACACAGTTAGGCTCCTGGAATACTCATGCCAGCCACGGAGACCGGACAGCAGATCAGGCTGTGAGGACGACGCAAGGTCATACAACACCAGAACCCTAAGGTTCCAATCTCTCATGCTGGGGTCCGTGCGGGGGTCCTGACTCAGGCCATCAAAGACCACTCACGACAGTGGCCCGAGACCCTGGACGGGGAGCCCAGGAGGTTCTGACGGTGAGCAAGGGAGCCCAGCGAGAGTCCTGACATCGGCCAGCAGAGGGCGCCACCAGCCACTGCGTGGAACAAGCCTTCCTCCCACAACAGTGCGCCCGACCTGGGCGGCAGTCTCCGGTCCCCTTGCCCCCATCCAGGCCAGCCTATAAGCATGACATCCTGTAAGCAGGACAGGGAACATATCCCCCCATTCACACACCCCCCCAACCACACATCTGCCCCGAGCATCAGAATCAGACCTTCCTCCCAGCTCGCGCTCATGCACCTTGACACCACACGGCCCTGGGTTGTTACTTAGTAGTCCTCCACCGTTGAAAAATGGGAAGTTTGGGTTGGGACAGGAAGAAGCCAAATAAACTCGGAGAAGATTTATGAGTTTTTAAAGGCAGCAGGAAGTAACATTCTTTCCCTCCTGAGAAGTCAGTCCTGGTGTCTACCAGTCACAAAGACCTGGCAAGTGATCAAAATTACATCCTCACCTGCAATTAAAGCATTTAGCTTAAAGGAAGGACCAGAAACGCTGGAAAGCAATCCTAAATCTGGCTCCGAGGTTACCAGACGTCAGGAAAACTGACAGGCTGGTCAAGGCATTTCCATGACCCCTCTGCCCCTTGTGAAGGGGAAAGACCGCTCCACATGGGCCACCTGCCAGAGAGGGGCACTGGGAACACTCCCTCACCGGCTGCCTCAAAACCTGGGGTGCGCACAGCCTCCTCACTTAGCCACTGGCCTGGCTCAGGCCCGGGCAGCGACCAGCTGAGATCAGTCCTGGGAATTGGTGGGGGTGGGGGAGGTAGGGGGGCAGTGGGAGGGCGGGCGCATGGCCTGAGGCAGGAGACGGTCAGAAGCCATTCATTCAATACCACTTGAGAAGAGCAAGCCGCACTGCCCTGAATGTCTGGAAGCTAAATCTCAAGCGTTAACGCTAAGGCACACACTCACAAAATCCAAGGAGGGTACGTTCGAGGAAAGAGACGGGACTATGGGTTTTTGCATGAGATAATCACGGGTTCAGTGAAATACAAACTCCAGGTCAGTGTGCAGTGGGGGTGGGGAGGAGGAAGGGGGAGAAGAGGGAAAGACAGACAAAAGCACCACCTGCAAAAGACTCAACACTGAGCTTAAAGCACCCCCTTGCTGGCTGGGTGAAGTCAAGACAGACACAAGACACAAGCTTGGCACTTTTAACAGCCGTTCATTTCCGTGGGTGACTCTTTGCCTACAGTCAAGCCTAGAAGAAAAGAAAATCCACCCAGATCCTCTTAAAAAAAGAAGCCCACAACCACAGTGGAGTAAACTGGAACTGAGAAACCTGGAGCGCGTTAAAGGGAAAGAGCCAACATGGTGAGGATCGACTTTTTCCCTCTAAGACCTCCTGTCTTCTGCACATGTTGAGAAACAGGGGGGCACCGGCACGTCCAGCGGGGGGCCGGTGGTGCCACTGTCGCGGTCAATGACCCAGTGACGCGGCACAAGGCCCGGCTCCGAGCGCCCGCGCCAGCCGGGCCCCTGGAGGCCGCCGTGCCTCAGGCCCGGGGTCGCCCACAGGCTCGGGCTCCCAGAGTCGCCGTGCACAGAGCCGAGGCGGGACACTTACAACTCCTGCAGCCTCTGGCAGAAGCTCCAGCCGTCACGGCTGATGCGGGCGATGGAGTTGCCGCTCAGGTGGAGCTGCTGTAGGGCCGACAGGCCGTAGAGCGAGCCGCTGTTCACCTCCACCAGGCTGTTGGACTCCAGGTGCCTGCAATGACAGGGCACGGGGGTGAGGGCGGCCCCTCTGCCTCAGACACGGGCGCGGGAGACGACGGGCAAACCCGACGGGGGGCCGCCAGCGTCCCGGTGGACTCGGGGTTCAGAGGGCAAGGGTACCCTGTTAGCCGACTCCAAGGGACCCAGGTGCACACGCGGGCACACCGCGCCCGGCAGCAGCCGAGCCCATTAAAGGAAGAGAAGAAGACAGAATGGTGGGGGGGAGGGACCTCTTATCCCCATCTGACAGGTAACGTGACGCTGAGGCAGGGAGGAGTGAGGTATGACTTCCAAGATTCAGTCCCCAGCTCAGTGGGCAGCGAAGGGCCAGAATTCGAACCCAGGTCTGGTGCCCAGAGACACCTTCGCTCTGGGCTCAGGCTACTTGGATCGATATCCTAGTTTTGCCACTTTGCTGGGTGAATGAGGCGGGAACATCTATAATACGAAGAGACCCGAGGTGGCAACTTCACAGGGCTGATACGAAAAGCACACAGGAGAACGTGCGTCACAATTTCAGCACAGAGCCCAGCACTTAGGCCCCACCGGGTCGGTCAGGTGAGGACGTTCTTACGCTGCTTCTCGACCCTGCACACCCTAGCCCAGGACGACCGTCCTGGACTGGCCTCTTGCATAAAAGGTACTAATTCCAATGTTGCCCCACGTTCAGTATCACAAGGTCTTTGGGCAACCGGGTTCCGCCCTGTCTATCTCACTTTCCGCCACTGCCCAAAAGGTGAGCTCGTTTATAAATAACCTCTCGGGCAACTCATCCCCCTGCACGGGATGAATCTGCTCAAACTAAAAACCAAATGGGACGTGCTAACTCCATTTTCTTCTGAGCCTTCTCTTTGAACGTCGGCATACCCAGTACATAAACACCTGGGATTCCAGGTTCTAAACGACAGCTGTAAGCACGTCAAGGGCAAGTGTTTCTGAACAGATACAGAGCTGAGGCCAATCAAAGGACCGGGAAGAAGGGGACCAGCAAGACGGCACCGCTAATGCGAATGCCCCCACCCCACAAAGTGTGTGGGTCTGGCGGTGGGCGGGAAGAGGCGCTCATCAGAGACGCTTCGGATAAACGAGCAGGGTGCAGAGCCGATGAAACCGGATGTGGGGTTTTTGTTCTCTGTCTCAGCTGCAAAGATAACAAAGGATGTGAACACAGTGATGTAACTGGTAAGACTGGAAAGGAGGGGGCAGGGGGTGGGGTCCTGAGCAAATTACATCGCTGACCACAACCCAAGAAATCTCCCGTTGACAAACGTAGACACAGTGGGATACGTCCTGGAACGTGGAAATAACCACGAACAAAACTCCACACAGAAAAACCAACAAGGAGGGGTGCCCCTGGCTGGCTCAGTCGGTGGAGTGTGCCACTCTTAATCTCACAGTTCTAAGTTCAAGCCCCATGTTGTCTGCAGAGATTAGTTAAACATAAAATAATGAAAAAAAAGAGAAAAGAAAAACCAACCGGGAAAGGACTGTAAGTGACCGCCCCTTGGGAGCAGAACTGGGGGGAAGAGGACAGGGGAAGGGGACCCCCGGCTGCTTTTTTACCCTCATTTTACTCAGTTATGAGTGTATGTTACTTCCCGTTGAAAATAAACTAATTTAAATGTTTAAAAATGGAAGATCAGAGCCGCCTTTCCTGCCCTTCTCCATATGTCTTCCCGCCGTGGTTTTACGTGACTCGGTGCACAAGCGAGCTCTGGGGCCTCGCGCATCTGTCTGGAGAGCGCGCTCCCTGGATAAAAGCGGAACATCTGCGCCGAGCGACTTGATTAGCTCACGAAACGTAAATATATCTCCCAGGATGAACTATACATTTTAGGCCCACCTGCATCTCAAGACAGACTGTCAAATCCCCAACAGGGAGACAGGGAACTTCCTGCAGCATGGGGGAGAGGGGAGGGTGTGGGGTGGGGGCCCACTCTGCACCCCGCTGCTCACTGAAGATGGCGGGGGGCGGGGGGGAGGGGGGTGGCGGAGCCCAGCAAAACGGCTCCCTCTCCCACCTTCACCAAGCTGCTTCCCTGACCAAACCCTGGGAGAAGACGACGCTCAGCTGGGGCAGAGTCCCCGAAGACAGAGAGCCGTGCCCGGCCAGAGGCCACACGGCGGGGGCCCGGGGCCGGCTGAAGTCCGACGTGACCCCTCCGGGCAGGGGGCCGAAGGAACACACACAGGCCCGCGGTGCCCGGAACCCGGCGTCGCGCTTACAGCACGTGTATCCTGGACAGGCCCCAGAAGGCCCCGTCTGTGAGCTTGCTGATGTTGTTTCGCTGCAGCTTCAGCACCTCCAAACTCTCGAGCCCCTGGAACGTCAGGCCCTCGATGAGCCGGATCCGGTTCCTGTTGAGGTCCCTGAGGAGATGAAGACCGCGGGTTCAGAGGGCTCGCGGCACGCACCCTGCCGACGCCTCCCACCGTTCCCACGCAGGCCCAGAAGCCCAGCCGGGAGAATCGCGGCGAGGATGGCCCAGCGGGGCCGCGACGTGTCTTACGGACACTCCTGCCCGCCACGCAGGCGCAGGCGCTGACGCTGACTGGGCCACAGCTGGTGGAGGAAGGAGCGCGCGGGGCTCCCCAGATGCTGGCCCCACCGCACCCCCACGTGAGCAAATGCTCCACTTCCTCCCCAACTCTCCATGGCTCTGTAGTGAGGAGGTGGGTGTGACTCAGGATGTGAGCGTCTGAGGTGAGGTGTCTCTCAGCTCAGCAACAGAAATCTGTACCGGACGCCTCACCCCGGGAAAAACCGATCCACTGGGTGCCAAGTGGCAAGGACGCTTCCCACTGAAGGCACGAACGGGGTCCCCACTGATGGAGAGAAGGCAGTGCCCTTGGGCGAGGAGGGGGCTGACGCACCAGTGAAGCCCACACATTCGGCTTCCGACGCCAGCGTGATAAAACCTCAGTTGCCCAAAAGATTTCAGGAATCTGGGTGGGCTGGATCCATTAGTAACACTGGGGGAAGGGGAGGGGAGAACACAGAGCTAACCAGAAAGCCCTTGGTTTTCCCCAAATACTTCTGCAGTGTCTCATGACTCTGTCCCCCACACAACCTCCCGAGCATCAAGAGACCTTCTCCAGAGCTGAAGAGAGCAGAGTCAGAGCCTGGATCTAATGAGGGGGGGTGGGGTGTGTGTGTGTGTGTGTGTGTGTGTGTGTGTGTGTGTGTGTGTACACGCGTGCACAACACAGGCAGTGAGAGCTCTGGGGGGTGGGGGGCACACCGTCTTGCTACCAAATCTGACTCCGAACAATCGGTGCGTTCTGTTTAAACCCAGTCTCCAATATCAGCTTCTTTTCCTGAAACGTTCTCTTCTAATACAAAGAGAATACAGGAAAACGAAAAACCAGGGAACAAACGGTCCACCGGGCTCTGGAAAACAGGTTTTCTTGAATCCAACCCTGTGCCATCTTAGGAGAGCATTCGGCCTCAGATATCAAAGAACTAAACAAATAAATGCTTTCTTCAAAAAAAAAAAAAAATCATAGTAGATGGAGACGGTCCATCTCGGTCTACACTAACTTCCTCTGAGGCTGCTCAAAAAGTGTGGGACACCATAACGTCCACAGTACAGATTTTTTAATTTGAGAGAGAGCGCACGTGTGCAAGCGAGGAAGAGGGACAGGAGGGGAGAGAGAGTGAATCCCAAGTAGACCCCACAGTCAGTGTGAAACCCAGTGCGGGGCTCGCTCCCAAGACCGTGAGATCATGACCTGATCTGAAGTCAGGAGTCAGACACTCAACCGACTGAGCCACCATGGTACAGATTTTATGGGTACTTTAAAAAAAACCAACACAAAAAACCCCAAGATAAATAACCCAAGCCACACAGCCTAAGCATTAGCCAGGATCAGCTCACCAGCAGGACTCCTCATTTCATTTTGCAAAGTGCCAGTGAGGACAAGCATGTATATCCTCAGTGGATCTTTTTCTCAGCAACCTGAGGCAGCCCACAGGCACCAGACCCGGCTTCTAATTTGCTTTTATTAGGTGTCGCCACAAGGCCATTAATGACGGCGTATGTAAAGCCTGATGGGGAGTGAGGAAGGGGTCGCATTTGGAATGAGGTCCGTGGGGAACGCTGGCCTCCACAGAGTTTGGCTAACCTTAATTAAAGTGCAGGTTTCTATACTCACAGTTGCGTCAGCCTGGGTAACTTGAATGCTTTCACAGGAAGCTGGGTGATCCTGTTTTTGCTCAAGCGAAGCATTACCAGCGACCGGGACAGGCCATCAAATGCTCCCGACTCCAGGCTGCCAATGCGATTGCTTGCCAGGTTGCTGGAAGAACAGAGGACAGAAAATGAAATGGTCAGAAGGGGGCTTCCCTCATCCCGTTACAGACACTGGAGTTGCATGGGTTGGGGAGAAGCCAAAGCAACACCCAGAGGGGTGGGTTTCCAGGGACACATCGGTCACCTAAACTCCCGGATGGGGGAGCCAGGAGACTTGGGTGTCAGCACCCTCCACTTCAGGCCCTGGTGGAAGTGTCATTTCAGCCCCCCAGTGCGCTGTGCTTGTGGCCAGGGCCTTCCGCTGGAGGGCCGGGGGGTCGACGTCAGTCACCTCCACCCAGCACCCTCGCACCCCAGCCTGGCCGAGCACCGGCCGTCTCCAGAGCTACCTGCAGGAGTCCCTCAACACCCCCAACCAAGAGTTGGGGTTCAAGGTTGGTGAGAAAAACCCTAGGAATCAGAATGTCAACTTCCAGGTGAAGGGCAGAATGGATTTACTAATTTAGACAAAGAGTCTTAAATGTTAAAGTGGGTCTCACCACACAACTTGATATGTATAGATACATTTATACGTTTATATACACACGCACGCACACACACTTACAAATGTGTCTAAACTGATTCATTTTAATCGTTTCAAACGGTATCCAGAGAAACACTAGTGAAGGAGACCTGCACAGGATCCCTTCAATTCTGTAATGGGACGTCCACTTAGCGGATTATGTATGTAAAGGGCACCTCCCCTCACACCACACTACAATATACCAGGTTGCATCCGGGCTTTCCATAGTGCATAAATTCTATCAATAAAAAAAAAAAAGAGAAAAAAAACAGAAAGGGAAGGAATGATACACTATTCCTATCAGAAGTCACTGCCATTGGGGCACCAGGGTGGCTCAGTCGGTTAAGCATCTGACTTCGGCTCAGGTCACGATCTCGCGGTTTGTGAGTTCGAGCCCCGCATCGGGCTCTGTGCTGACAGTGCAGAGCCTGGAGCCTGCTTCAGATTCTGTGTGTATCTCTCTCTCTGCCCCTCCCCCGCTCATGCTCTGTCTTTCTCTCTCTCTGTCAAAAATAAATAAAAATTTAAAAAAAAAAATTTTTTTTAAAGTTACTGTTACTACCTCTCCTTCCGCCTTCCCTGGACAAATGCTGCTTTTTGTAGCACAAGGAAAAAGACCAGAGAGAGTCTGCTCCACCAGAGAAGGGAAGAGAAGCAGGCATTTCTTGCCTCCCCACCCGGCCATGGCCCAGGCCACGGCACAAGAGGATTCTGTGCAAATGGGGCTGGACTGTGTGTTCTTAACACTCCCCATTACAGAAGAACAGTCTGTGGGATGAAGATACACACCGGCCAGTAGCTACCAAAATAGTCCCTCCTGCTTTCGTGCAGACGGAGGTCAATGTGATTCAGTTGAGCAGTTGCTGGTTCCTTCGTCCCAAGCGAGGGAATGCCAGGCGGTGGCTGTACACTTTCGCAAAGCCCTGAGTGGGGGCTGAGCACGGTCACACGGGCTTAACAGAGGCCAGGTCCCCCCCTCGTTACCAAATCTGGTGCCTTGATGCAGCCTTAGAAAGAAATCACGCCCCCTCCTGGGGGTCTTGGAAAATCCCTGTGCCAAGCCCTGGCCTCCCTGAGCTTAGGGGTCATAACGACCCCTAAACCAGCCTCATGGACGATCTCCAAAATGACTCAGGATCAGTAAAAGAACACAGGAAATGAAAACTCGTGTCATTTGAAGACCTCTCCGGAGCCCGGGTTTTTCGTTTCTTCTCCGAAGCACCATTTTTCTACCAACAAGCAGCAAGCTCAACAGGCTTTCACGGTTTTTCCTCCCTTCTACCATCCACTGGGTGTGAGAAGGGCTAGGACGATGGGCAGACGAGACACAGACCAGCAAAAAGGACAGGGCCGGGGAAGCCGCAGAAGGGAGTCAGGGCCTGCTCGAAGAGACCTCACGCCAGGCTTCGGGGGTCAGTGCCGCAGAGGCCAGCACCCACTGCTACAGCCTCAGCAGGGAGGTCTCCCCACAGTGCTGTTTTCTAAGTGCCCCCGAACCTTCTCCCCAAGCTCTCCTGGGAGGCAGCCCAGGGAAGGACGAAGAACACAGGCCCTCTATCAAGACAGACCTGTGTCTGAGGGCCAGACCCTCCCCTCAGCTGGTGGGTGTGAGAGGCCCCTTGCCAAGCTCTCCCTGGGCCCACCTCCACCCCTGCTGTCAGAGAAACGCCGCTCCTTAGGAAATGCTCTACACCTGTGCCCACGGGAGATAAGGAACCCGGGCGCCCTGCCGAGGGAAGCCAGAGGGGTGCGCCCACGCCCGGAGTCTCGGGCAGGCCGCGGGGGCGGGGGGGAGAAGGACACGCACACCCCGCGTGCACGCGGGTGCTGACAGCGGGGCACGGGCACTTACAGCTCCCTGATGTGCAGCCCCTGCGGAAAGCAGGCGCTCCGGATCTCCGTGATGTTGTTCGAGCTCAGGTCCAGCACTTCCAAGGAAAGGTAAGCCTTCAGCTGACTCCCCTCCACGCTGCGAATCTTATTGTGTTGCCTAAAACACACAAACGGACAAGGGGACCTGAGCGTGTCTTTCTGCAAGGGAACCATTATTCCCTCTACCCATCCCCCCCCACCCGCCCCGCCTCTTTTCACACGTCTTCCTCCCTGTTTTGCTCATTCAGAAAATTATAAGAGTGGTGTCGCGTTTTCTTAGCGTTTATTTATTTTTGAGACAGAGAGGAAGAGCATGAGCAGGAAAGGGGGAGACAGGGAGATCCAGAATCTAAACCAGGCTCCGAGTTCTGAGCTGTCAGCACAGAGCCCGATGTGGGGCTTGAACCCACAAACCATGAGATCATGGCCTGAGCCAGAGTCGGATGCTTAACCGACGAAGCCACCCAGGTGGTGCACCTGCCCTCCTTTAAAAAAAAAAAAAAATTGTTTTTTTAAATGGTGGTAGCATTCTTAAAATGAGCTCTCCCATTCTTCTTGCTATGACGTTATCACCTGCTGGCTGGCTGCTACGGTACTGAATTCTCTGTCCATGACAAGTCTGTCCACCCAAACTCAAAGCCTAGGTTCTCCCCAAGGAGAAGCCCGCAGGAGTAATGTGGAAGGCCGCCATGCAAAGAACAGCGAGACCGCAACTCAGAACTGACCAGGGCGCTTTCCCATAAGGAATGTGCCCGGTGGAACCAGCCAGCTCCTGGTGTGGTTCTCACTTAGCATCTTCAGAACGCAGCCCAGCCCCATCACTTAGGAGGCTGCAGGCTCCAGAGCACCGAGTTCAGGTCTCATCTAACTTAACCCATCGCCATGCACCACACGTTTTGCCAGGTGTGAAGACAGGCACGAGGGATTTTTTTTTCTTTTTTTTTTAATGACACGATTCTGACAACCTAAGGGCAACAGGAACTGGGCGCTCAGTCTAGCCGGAATTGAATCCTCCGATCTTTCCGACTCGACCCCCTTGACAGTTTTGTTCCTCGGTTTCCTCATATGCAAGACGGGGCCACCACCCCTTATTTCAGGCATATGGGAGACCCACTAAAGCAGACGTTAACCCAAGCGTTCGGAGTGTTTAACCCCTGCCCAAGGAAGGCAGTCTACCACCGTGACTTACTTGCACGTGTCGTCCTCCTGAAAAACCCACGGTCTAACCAACCGGCCAGTACCAGTTAATCAGGAGAAAGACAAGAAACACGGACAACGGCTGCAGGACACAGGTGGCCCCCACCGTGGATTTGGCTCCGTGGGGCAGATTCAAACCCCAGCAGCCCTCGTCCCAATATTCAGATACTTCAGAATCTGCTGGGGTTGTGCTGGTTCCAGGCCCTCACTCGGGCCAGTTTCTGAGTGAACAGCATCAGGGGCCCCGGCCAATCAAAGCATTCTTGAACACAACACGAGTAAGCCAGGCGTCGCGTACCCAGTGGCATCTCTTTTAAACACACACTTGGCCAAATCGGTTCCAGCAGGCATAAACGAGGCTCTCTCTCCCAGAAGCCCTGGGGCTTCTTGTCCGCTCCTTTGTGTTTTCACAACTCTCCCAGGCCCTGAACCCAACACCCATTTACAGGGGCACAACTCCAGACACGGGGAAGTCTCCCCAGAATGAAAGGCCGCTTTTCCCTTCGTGTCCCCTCCCCACCCCCCAGAAGCTATTTCCTTTGAGTTCTTTACAATGTGTCTAATAGAGATGGTCTCTTCAGTTTTCTGACTCCAAAAGAAAAAGAAAAAAAAGAAAAGAAAACCTTTATTATGTTAAGTATGGGAAAGAAAGAACAAGAAATAAAGGCAGCAGAGCTGAGCCTCGTCCAGAAACTGTGAATGCAGGACCAAGGAGCCAGGAAGAGACGATGTGAAAGCAGGCAAGGAGCCCCAGTGCGGCCCCGAAGTGGGGCAGAAAGGGACCGTGCACACAGCAAGGGCCCACGGGACAGCTGCGAGCCCCCCGACATTTCTCTCACTGCGCCTCGTCTCTCAGTCTCTGCCTTTCATCTTACACCTGTCTTTGTCTTTCTTGCCAGTCTGTTTATTTAGCGACTCCAGCACGTTCTGTGGGGCACCAGCCCCACTCTGGAGGAAGGCTACTGTAATGAGGATGGGGCTCTTTCACACGCTGTAGAGAGCTCCCCAGCTGGCCCAAGGGGCAGCCATGCGGACGAGACACAACAGAGCGTGGGAGTGAGGGTGTCGGAGGCAAGGTGGACGAAATGTGCCAGGAGCCGTGCTGAATTCTGCCAGACCAGCATGGGGGGTCCAGCTCTGGGGGCAGGACCGGACACTAGGGACAGACAGAGCACACCAGGCAAGGGCCCCCAGGCCACCCTGGGGAGCAGGGACTCCACGTGCCCATGGTCGAGGAGAGACGGGGCAGCAACACAGACACAGACGCAAGAGAAGAGGACGAGAGGGGCCCACGGGAGCTGGAGATGACAGCTGGAGGCTGCATCAGTGATACTAAATATTCTGGTTTGCAAATATTAAAATACCCTGGTTAGGCTGGTGGCTATGCCTTCCATCCTCGTCCACATACGGACCACTCCCAACCCAGTAACCAAAGAGATCCTTTAAGGCATCCCAAGAAATGGGGGGAAAACATTTGAAAATCATATATCTGACAAGGGGTTAGTATCGAGAATATAGAAAGAACTCCTACAATTCAACAACCAAAAACCCCAACAACCTGATTAAAAAATGGGCGAAAGACTTGAACAGATATTTCTCCGAAGATGGACGAGTGCATGGCCACTGAGCACAGGAAAAGACACTCAATAGCACTAATCACTAGGGCAACGCAATGAGAAACCACCTCACACCCATACGATGGCTACAAGCATGTAGGGAAAGAGGAACCACAACAAAGTGCTGAAGAAAATGCCAGGGTGGAACCTCAAAACATTAAAGAACTATTACATGATCCAGCAGTGTTACTTCTGGCTATATATCCCAAAGAACTGAAAGCACATCTCAAAGACACATGCAGGGGCTCCTGGGGGGCTCAGTCGGTGAGGCAACCGACTTCAGCTCAGGTCATGATCTCGTGGTTTGTGGGTTCGAGCCCCGCGTCGGGCTCTGTGCTGACAGCTCAGAGCCTGGAGCCTGCTTCCGATTCTGTGTCTCCCTCTCTCTCTCTCTCTCTCTGCCCCTCCCCCATGCTCATGTGTTCTCTCTCTCAAAAGTAAACAGACATTTAAAAAAATTGAAAAAAATGAAAGACTTACACACACAGCCATGTTCAGAGCAACATTACACACAATACCCAGAAGGGGAAGCAGCCCAAATGTGCCTGGAGGGATGAGTGGATGAACACAGGGCCCCATACATGGACCACGGACTACTCTTCAGCCTTGAAAGGGGAATTCTGACCTGAGCTACAACATGGATGAATCCGGAGGGCATTGTCACGTGAAACCAAAAAAAGCCGATCACAGAAAGACAAATGCTGTTTGGTTCCACATCTGTGAGTTTCTTGGCGGAGTCAGATTCACTGAAGCAGAAAGTAGAGTAGTTCTTGCCCGGGCGGGAGGAGGCAGGAAAGGGGAGGTGTTCGATGGGTACAGAGGGTTAGTTTTGCAAGAGGGAAAAAGCCCTGGAAATTAGTTGCACACAATGAGCGTACTTCGCATTACTGAGCTTAAAAAAGGATCCCGATGGTAAATATTATCACGATATAAAAACCAAACCGGAAAACAAAGTCAGTTTACAAGAATCCACTGCCTACAACTCAAAAGATGGCTCTTGCATCTCATTTAGGACTAAGTCCTCACAACGGTCTCCAAAGCCCACGTGACTGCCACATAGCGCCCTGTTGTCTCTGCACTGTTCCTCACACACTGCCCCACATGGACCCTCTCCCACGCAGGCACACACCTGTCTCAGGACCTTTGCACTTGCCCTTCTCTCTGCATAGAATGCTCCTCCCCGCCCCCCGAGACCCATAGATGGTATCCCCTTAACCCTTTCCCATCTTATTCAAATGTCCTTGGCCATGTTCTCTAAACCCATAGGCTCCTTCACCCCATCTCTCTCTCACAAACACACACACACTTTCCACTACGCTTCCTACGGTATTTTTCCCAAAAGCTCTAATTATCACCTAATATATCCAGCAAAATGCTTATTTCCAGTTTAACATCTTCCCTCCCACCAGGATGTGGCTCAAAGAAGGCAGAGCTATCAGTCAGTTTTGTCCACCAATGTGTCTCCAACCACTGGAATGGCGTGAGGCACATAACAGGTGCTCAATAAATATGTGGTGGAAAAAAAATGAATACAGGTTAAATTTCTGAATCCCACAGATCTGGGGCTCGCCAGCATTTCAACAGAAGAAAAGCCTGCAAGCAGATGAGTTCAGTTAGGGAACATGAAGGAAAGAAAGGGTGTCAACTGGCCTGTGGCAGCACGGCCCAGACACACAAGAGACTTGGCCCGCAGCAGCTCCAGGGGTCCTCAGGGCTTAAACACCCCTGTTCCCAGCTGCCAAGGATGCACTGCCTCTCCCTGCTGGACTAGGCTCTCTGCTCCACACTCTTTTTTGTTTTTAATTTTTACTTACTCATTTTGAGAGAGAGAGAGAGAGAGAGAGAGAGAGAGAGAGAGAGAGAGAGAATCCAAAGCAGGCTCCAGGCTCTGAGCTGTCAGCACAGAGCCCAATGCGGGGCTCAAACTCACAAACCGTGAGATCATGACCTGAGCCGAAACCAAAGGCTGGATGCTCAACCGACTGAGTCACCCAGGTGCCCCTCTCTGCTCCACACTCTAGCCCAGAGCCCTGATCACATCCTTCCTGAACTCCGTGTACTCTGCAAAACTGACCACACAGTTCTGCGTTCCTGTGGACTCTGCCTCCCCTCCTTCTCAAAACAAGAATCCCAGCGGGTGAGAGGTCTCCGTGGACCATGGCAACTCCACCCACGGCCAGGAGTTCTTCCTGGGCTGGGACTTGGCACAGCACAGAACATGCCGCGAGCACTGCCCTGCCTGAGTTCAAACCCCAGTTACACAACTTCCAGGCGTGAACTTCAAGAGCAGCCTCATCTATAAAGCAACGTGTGAAGTTCCTATGCCCCATGGGTGATGTGACCTGACACATAGCAGTTGCTCAATAAAACCGGTTCTTGTTTTTATTAGTCATATTTGTATCCTCAGAGCCAGGCTCAGGACCTAGTTAGCGGGAGGTGCTCTGGCAAGAGAATGAATAAAATGAATGAATGACTGGATCCTGTCTACTCCTCTGCCCTTTCGGTGCGAGGAGGCAGGCCTGACTCCTCTCTCAGCAGTGAAGCGTTGACTCAGAGCTCTGCCTCTTAGCTGTGTGCATGAAACAAGCGTGCTCCGGCTGGAGAGCATCACACCCAGCCACAGGGAGACCGGGCCGTCTTGGGGAGCTGTGCCTCAAAGTAAATCCCAGACGAAAGCTTCTGCAGGACTCCATGGCTAGAACCCCGATGGATCCCCAACCAGCTGCATCACACCCCCTCCTTGCTCCTGCAGCCAAAGCATAGCTTATGTGCACACCCCTGACCCCAGCCCACCAAACTCTACCCTGCCCGCCCCCTATCCCGGGGGAAGTTGGCCTGTCCAAGCCACCCCCCTCCACGCACCCATCCATAAAGGCTCGAGCCAACAGCCAGTATTCAGGGGAAGCCCTCCTACCTCCTTGAGCGTAGACAGTTGGGAAAATGTGGTTGCTGCCCTGATCCCATCAGGTGGTCTACTTTCAAGCAACTGTCCATGCTTTTTAATGCCACGTGCAAACACAGAAGCGGTCACCAGGTGACTCCTTTACCTAACTGCCCAGTTCCCAAGTAAGTCCACACTCATCTAATTTCTGGGTCCCTGTTCAAGTTCCTTTTAGCAAGAGCTGGCCAATACCTCAACACCTATAGGCAGCAGGCCCTGGGCGAAAGCCTCAGGGAAATCACACGGGGATCTAAAGACAAAGGTACCGTTATTTTCTGTGCATTACAGTGGAAGAAACTGAGGCTTAGAGATCCTGCTGCGATTCTCCTGAGGTCTCACACAGCTGAGAGACAAGGAGAACCAGAATGCAAACTCAGGGGAGCAGGACCCTCCGGCATGCCATCTGAGAGGCTCCCCCAGCAGAATTTTAAGAACCTCGTCCTGGATTCGATCCATAAACCTTCAGCAAAGCTTGGCTGGATCTGAATGCTAGCCGGCTACTTCCTGGTCACCTCAGACTGCTCTGGGTAATTAACTGGCCGCGGCGAGGCCCAGCTTTTGTACCAGCTTCCCGGAGTCCTGCGTGAGCAGCAAATCTGCAGAGGGCTTTGTGCGGGGGCCCCATCTCCGCGCACAACGCAGAGGAAGGGAAAGCGCTTACGCAGGACATTCTGCGTAAGAAAGAAGAGAATAGTTGCTTTGAGACCATGTCTTTAGGGACCTGTATGTGCGAATGGCTACCTTTATTCTTAGGGAAT
Source organism: Panthera uncia (assembly GCF_023721935.1). Taxonomy (NCBI): domain Eukaryota; kingdom Metazoa; phylum Chordata; class Mammalia; order Carnivora; family Felidae; genus Panthera; species Panthera uncia. Next base: position 32,407,647 of record NC_064816.1, read on the forward strand.
GGAGAGCTGGGGAGGGATGCCCAGCCTGTCTCTGCCACTAAACCAAATTAGGGCGGTTCTGAGGTTGTGCGGCCGGCGAAGGGTGAAGGGCCCAACATTCGCCTCCACCCTGTGGCGGTTTACCCCTCAGGCTGCCCTCTGGGGCGAGGAGAACTTAATACAGCAGAAGTCTATTAAACCAACACCTGTTAAAGGCTTCAAAATAAAATCGGTCTTCAAAGGCAGAGAGCAGGCAAGATAAGCCCTCTCCACTTGGCTACGTTTTCAGAGCTGATGTTAAATTGGACGGTAAAACAGACAGAGGCATTTGAAACCAACATTTAAAACTTTTTATCATAAGTGACTGCTCCACTATGGTTCTGTGAAAGCCTGGTTTATAAGGTATTCCCCTTGGTGGTGGAAAAGATCTCATGTCACTAACAACAGCCACAAGAAAGGGCAACGAGATCAAAGGAGGCAGGGTCAAGGTGGGGCAAATGGATTGCAGCTGGTTCCTGAAGTTATGCACCTATTGTCTACACCGCGGGTCAACAAACGTCTTCTAGAATAGACCTGATGGTAAATATTTTAGGCTTGTGCATCATGTATGCTCTGTCACAAGTGCTCAACTCTGATGCTAGAGTGTAATATGACAATGGGTAAATGGATGAGTGTGACTGTTCCAGGAAAACTTTATTTACAAAAATAAGCTGAGGGCCACATGTGGCCCACTACCTATAGTTTACTGTCCCCTGGTAGACACTATAGCAACTACTGTCCGTCGGTGTGGGGAGTCCCCCAGATTCCATTTCCAGCTCCGAGGCAGCTTGGCAACTGGTTTTGGTAAATCGCTGTCGGCATCTGGTTTAACTGCCTACAAAATGGCAGTAAATGCCTCCCTACAGGGAAGAACCCTCCTATTGTTCCTCCAGGGCTCATGTCAGACATCACTAATTAGAATCTTTCCCACTGATGTCTTTTCTACCTCTTTAGGAAGTTGAGTGGGACCTAAGTTTTCATCATTATTATATTCCTCCAAAGACAACCCGGGATCCTGCCTGGAGCCAGTGGAGACAGATAGGTGCAAAGGGTGATCTGAGAGAGAATAGCGATCCTCAGTTTATCCTTACTCTCTTTAATTCTTCCAATCAGGCAGACACATTGAAGCTGGCCAATGCAAAGTCCTCACATTTAAGCAGGCACACCCTTCTGCTCTTCCAGAGAATGATGGTGACTCCCAGAAATCCACACTGACAACTCCCAGAGTATGAATTCTCACTGGTGACAACACATCTTCCGTGTTATCTCAGTCATCAAACTCTCCGTACGTCTTACTTAACAGAATCAGCAAAATTCAAATTCCAGATCTCTCTCCGTTTGAACTTCTGGCTAAGAAATAGTTTCACACAATCTAGCCCCGAAATGGGGGGGCAGAGTCCCGCACCTGCCAGCACTGCCCCCACCCCGCACTTGCCACCAGGATCCCGGCTGGATGCTCCCACTCCACACCCTGCAGGCTCTGAGCACGAGAAGCACCCTGCACCCGGCCCACCCCGTGGTGCCACAGAACTCGTGCTCTGGCTCTGCACCACCATACCTACGGCCCCCGCACAGGCACATACGCTCGGTGACGCTGGGGTGGGGGGCTGCCCTAGTATTTTACAGCCCATACATGGAACCCACAGAAGACGAGACAGTTAGTGACCTCATCACCGATTTAGTGTAAAACCCAGCACGGGCCAGAGAGGCCCTGATGCCTGCCTGTAGGGGTTGGCCGCACTATGGCAAGCACCAGAAGATGCTAACCATTTCAGGAACGTGGATGAAGATGGTAATTTCTCCTTTGTTGAAAACTACAGCACCACCCAACAGACCATATGGCCCAGTGGTGGCAGCTGTCCTATTTGTTTGTAAACGTTTTTATGGCAACCGCACGGGCATGCGGAGAAGTGCGTAAATTCCCAGCGCAGAGCTCGATGCGTTTTTACCAGGGCGTTCATCCGTGTGCCAACCACTCACATCGAGATACAGAATGTGTGCGGCCTCCTTCCTGTCACTCTCCTAGTGGCCATTCTTCGCAGAGGGAACAGCTCTGTTCTACCACCGGGGACTAATTTTGCCTACTTTGGGGCTTTATACGCATGGAATCATTCCAGATATGTTCTTCAGTGTCCAGCCTTCACTCAACATTATGTTCATGGGATCCGTCCTTGCCTTAGTAGGAAATTCCTTTTCGTCACTGTGTGATATGTCTATAGAGAGAGTACACAGCGATTTATATTTTCTTCCGCCGTTGGTGGGCACTGAGTGATTTCCAGGGTGGGCTACTGCAATAGTCCCAGCTGTGAACACACGTCTTTTGCATGTATCTTTGGTGCACACTGGCATGCGTTTCTGGCAAGCATCAATGTCCAGGAGTGGCACTGTGGCGCAGTCACAGGGCATGCAAACGTTGTTCTCCCTTATCAAACACCGGCAGTTTTCTTTTCTTTACCCCCCCGCCCCCCGCTTTTCGGTAGTTTTCTTTTAAACCAAATCCTCCAGAGTTGAAATGTGTCCGAAAAGTCATTTCATCCAAATGCCCTGTTGCGTGCTGCTTCATTCAGCCACACTGTCAGATGGCAACCACCCTCACGTGCCCCCCTGCCTGCACCTGTCCCCCACAAAAAGCCTCAAGAATACAGCCTGGGGCCACAGAGCAGGGCCAAGCCCGATCGAATCTTGTTCAGGTGTCAGAATGATTTTAAGTGGGCACCTAATGAGCACCAAAAAAGCAAAGAAGAGAAAATAATTCTGAGTCCTAAGTTGGCAAGAAGTAATGTTATGCGAAGTACTGGGAAGAACACCACAAGCCACTTGAAATAAGAAGGTAAGGAGGTTCCAAAAAGAACAAGTGAGTGCAGAAGAGGTTTCCTAGGCCAGTGGGGAGAAGTTTCTCCTCTCGGAATGACGGTCCAAAGCATCACCCTCTCACCAGCCTGCTTTACATTCACCTTAAGAATGAAAACCAAACCATCTGCATAATAAATCTACTGCATAAACTGACCATTTGCTCTAAGAAACGAGCGACGCCTAAGAAACGGCCCAGCCTAGGGTGTTTGCTGGACAGGAAATGAGAGTCAGAATAAGCAGGTTTCTTTCTCTCTCTCTCTCTCTCTCTCTCTTCTTCTCACTACCCCCGCCGCCGCTGCTGGTGAATCATCAGTTCCCTGGGGAATTCTGGCAGATTCTCAGCCTGGCTGGAGATGACGTTCCCGATCTGTTTATTCAGGTGGAGATCGGATAAAAAACAAGAGTGGCCCAGTGGCGGGATAAACAGCCTCCGCCAGGCGGGGTCAACCCTTCCGAAGGCAGGACTGGGCTGTGTCAACCATCCTCCTGACCCCTTCACTTCCTTTAGGGTCACTGTCCCCTTAGGGTCTTCAACGAACTGTTTTAACTCCTCACAAAGGGAACCTGATGTCCCATCCCCATGGGAGTGGGTGGCCCCAGGCACTTCGATGCAGGAGACCCCACTTGGTCCCCCTACCCTGACACACATCAAGCTGGAAGTCTAAGATCTGGAAGGAGGTAAATTAGGCACGGCCAAGAGTCAGCAACCACAGTCCTGTAGAGTCTAGAGTGACCCACTCCATAAATGACTATAAGTCGTGAGGATCCCCATCCCAACTACTTCTGCCTTCCATTTTTACATGTGCAAACAAACACAAGAAAACCTCCTAAGGAAATGGACATGGTTGAGCGAATGGAGCTAATCAAAAAAGGCTATCTTGGAATTTACGATTCCAATATAGGATATTCTGGAAAAGGCAAAACTATGGGGCCAATAAAAAGATCAGGACTTGCCACAGGTTATGGAGAGAGAAGGATGGAGAGGTGGAAACACAGGGGATTTTCAGAGCAGTGAAACTACTCTGAATAAACGTGTAAATGGTAAACACAGGCCATGAAACATTTACGGAAGCCCACAGAACATAGAACAGCAGGCCCTAATGTCAACCAGAGATTTACTTCATCATGGATCAATACTGGCCCATCCATTCTAACAAATTTACCACACTAAGGCAGAATGTTAACAGCAGAAACCAGAGGAGGAGGTATATAGGAAGTCTCCATACTCTCGATTCAATTTTTCTATAAACCTAAAAGTGCTCTAAGAGTCTATTAATTATAAACAGATTAAAACAAAGCTTCCTAAGGTATTAAGTAGTCCCATGGTCAACACATCATTAGAAAGGAATTAGAATTTTTAGCCCAACTTCTTTAGTGCTATATCCTTTGCACCCAGTCCCATGCTTGGAACATAAATGGTGCTCAATAAATATTTATTGAATAATAAAATGAATTACAGCTTTAGTTCAGTCTCCTACATTCACCATCACAGACCTGAACAAAAAAAAACGTTATTAGGTAAAAAACACTGAGGCAAGACCAACTATCCAATTAAGAAAATTTTTTGAAGAAATTAAAGGTGTAACCTGGAATTACCTTTATTAGATAGAAAAGCCGTCATATTTAAAAAGAAAATGCCTAATAAAATGGACTTTGGGGTTAACTAAACTTCCCCCAGTTTAACCCCAAGCACAGACATTCGCTGATTAGGCAGGGCTGGTAAAGGGGGAACAGCTCTATTGATGGTGCAGCGGCCAACGGTCCATCCGTCCGTCCATCCTTCCCGCATCCGGCAGCGGCGAGGAGCAACTCTACCCACATTCCCCATCATCCCTGGGCCACAGGGGGAAGGGTGATGAGGAACTCAAGTAGGGGTTCTTTCCGGGTCGAGGCCAACATGGCTGCTCAATTCTTTCAGCTTTCTTCTCACCTAAACCAACCCACACGTCCCTTGATTTCTTCTCCTTTTCCCCCTTGCCTTGGCAGCCTGCCGCCCTGCACACGGCTGGTGTTCCTCTCCGGCACCCTGGAACCTCACGGAGGAGGCGCCCTGCCTGCACGTGCACAGAGCGTCAGGCTGTGGGTCCCTGTTCGTGGAAGCACACACCCTGGCACAGCAGGGAGCCTGTGGGGGCTGCAGGAACGTTCTGGGCTCACCTGAGTTACTCTCATCACCACTGTCAAGGCCCATGTGTCTGGGCCTGTGTGCACCTGGCTCTGTCCCTCAAGGGCAGTAGGGAGGGAAACCAGTGCCCCTCACAAGGGGCTCCTGGCACAGACTGTTCCAGAAAGGAGGGGCTGGCCAAGAAAGGTGGGCAAGGCGGAGAGGTGGTGGCAGTGAGGAGCACGTGGTCAGAGAACCCCCTAAGGCCAGGCTCGGATCCCAGAAACTTTCGCCAAGGAGAGTCCCCCTAGCTCCTCGTGGACGATGTAAAGAAGCCGCATGGGGTGGATCTCCTCAAACTGAGGTCTCAACACCAAGAGGGTGGGGTGGAAACATCGCCCAGTCCCTGCCCTGTGACAGGGTACAGCTGCTACACCACACAGAGCAAGCACCTCTCCCCACACTCAGTGCCGGGGAGCAGCAGAGAAGGGGGTGTGGGCACAGGGGTCACCTGAAAATCTACAACCAGCAACAGCCTTTGTCTTCGGCTACAGCGGTTTCTGTCCCTGGGAGTCCTCACCAACCAGGACTTGAACACAGGTTCGTTTTGAGGAAAGACATACAGACCTTAGCACCTGCTTTTGCAAACTGACAGAAACCCAGAGAGGACTTCGGCTTCAACGCAAGGAGAAGTGCTTTTTTTTTTGCTTTACACCATTTTGGCTTACAAAACGTTTCACAGGAACACTCTTCTTCCAGACAGCAGGGGAAACCTGTGAACCCCACCGTCCTCACAATTTCCAAACAAAACTTAATGTTCTCGTGGCTGCCCTCCCACGTCAGCCCTGGACACTCAGGATTCTGCCCATACCGTAATCTAGAGCAAAAGGCAGGGTGCACTGGGAAGTGATTCCCATGACCGCCACTCTCCCAAAGAAGCCGGCAGAAAAAGGATGGGAAATACCCTAGAACGTTTCTCTTGGACATAGCAGGATGACCACGGAATTTTTCCCATCCTCTCTTTTGCATATTATTTTCATGTGCTTTTTATGTAAGTAAATTAAACTGCTGTTTGACAAAGCTGTTAACACAACCTTAGACACCGAACTCTGGGACTTGATCCTTAAGTGTAGAAACGCTGGGCCTGCCTGACTGTCCGAGGCAGAGGGCCTTCAGGGGTGAACACGCCGAGAGGCCGGCCTCAGCGGTAGAGGCCTTCCTTCCCTGTGGGCCAGCAGGGCGGGGGCCCCACCCGTTCATCTCCAGGCCGGGATGGTGCTGGGTTCCAGAATCTCCTCTCGGACCCCGTGAATCCTGACAGTCTCGGGGCACAGAGCCTGCTCCAGGTGGTAAAAACTTCAAAGGGCCTTTGTAGTTGAAGCCTGGAATGGTGCCCTGGGGCCCCTGCAGCCTCCCGGAAACGGTTCCAACGCTCGACTGGGCTGCCGTTCACCCACCAAGAAGGCACACCACACTTCTTTGTGCAAACGGAGCAGTAGCAGGGGCCATAACAGCAGGAAGAGGGGTCTCAAATGTAACAGCGTGTGAGAGCTTACCAGGAGCAGGCTCGGGCCACCTCATTTAATCCTCACGACAAACCAAAGAATGGATACTGCTACGGTCCCCATTTCACAGACGGGGACGCTGAGGCACGGGAACGCGGCAGGAAGCAGCACAGCTAGGACAGGAGCCCAGTCGTGAGTCCTTGTCCCGCACTCCTCCTCCGTATGTGGTACTGCCTCATGATGGAAGCAGGTGGAAGAGGGCTTCCCTGGACAGTCCCCCGGGCCACTCACCTCCTCTCGGCACACTACAACCCCACGTCTGTGATTCCATCAGAGGCAGACCCAACTCTGCGCGCTCAGAGGGGGCTCGCGCCCCTGCCCCTCCACAGGCACACATCAGCACATGGCTGCTGCCGGGCCTAGCCGGCCCTCTCCTACTTATACTCAAGAAGACTGGAGTGGTCCCTAAATGGGTGAGCCGAGCTCTTGATAGTATGACAGGACAACACTGGGCCTTCTCCAAGAAGCAGAAACTTGTTCACCCCCTGCTCTCTACCAGGCCACAGAAGGCACCTGTTAAACCAGGTTCAGAGACGTCAGGCCCTGGGTCTGGGGCCACCCAGCTCACCAGCAGGCAAGCGCGGGTCTCCTCTGACTCCAGGCTGTGCGGCTGTCTCAAGAGGAGAAGCACACAAGTTTTATCAACCAGCCTGAGGTTAAGAGGACAGAAGACGGGTGTGTGAGTGCCAGGGTGGTCCTGCAATCCCTGGGAGGGTGGGGGGCACAGAAGGAGCCTCCCGGGCGCTTCCTTCCCATGCCAGCTTCCCGGTGGCTCGGGGGTTCCAGAAGAGGAGGAAGTGGCTTCTGCACTTGGCTGCACTTTCCAAGACAAGTCCCTCTCCCCTCTGGGAGTGATACCACTGATGTGCCTTTAAAAATAAAGCCAGGCCCGCTTCCTGCCCCATCTGGAAGCCTTTTGATCTCCCAGTCATATGATTTAGGGTATGTGTTAACCATGCAATTCCCCAGACCTTCAGCGTAGGATCCGACCGTACTTGGGGAGGGTTCAGGACGGGTACGCGTGCGATTAGAGTTGGCCTTTGTAGGTTAGTCCTCATCAACCCTGAAGATGGTGAGCCCCGCTACAGCATCAACGCGGCCCCCTCTCCGGTGGTCCTGCTCTGCGCCTACAACCACTCCATCCCCTCGTCTTGCCTGTTACAGCTTCCTGCAGGAGTCTGCACTTGCTGTGTCTTTCTTGAAACCACAGGCTTCCAGTTTCTTCTTTGCTTCAGGTCGTTTTTTTGTTTTGTTTTTTTAATTTATCATCACGGACCCAAATGTGAGATGTAAACTACAAACTTTTAGAGAAAACACAGCAGAAAATCTTTGGGATCTAAAGCTAGGTAGGGGTGCCTGGGTGGTTCAATTGGTTAAGCATTTGACTCTTGATCAGCTCAGGTTGTGATCTCAAGGTTCGTGGGATCGAGCCCCATGCTGGGCTCCTCGCTGTGAGTGAGGATTCTCTCTCTCTCTCTCTCTCTCTCTCTCTCTCTCTGCCCCCGCTCCACTCATGCGGTCTCTCTCTCAAATAAATAAAAGTTAAAAAAAAAAAAAAAAAAAGCGACACCACCAAATGCTGGCCATGATGCAGAGAACCCAATCATTCGTTCCTCACTGATGGGAATTTAAGATGGTACATTCCTGCTGGAGAAGTGTGGTGGTTTCTTAAAGAGCTACACATACAAATATCACACAATGTAGCAATTAGGCTCTACAGCATGGGTCCCAGGAAAGTGAAAATTTACATGCACTCAAAACCTGTACATGAATGCTCACACGGGCTTTATTCTGAACAGCCCAAATGTGGACACACCCCAGATGTCCCTCGACAGGTGAATGGGTCAACGAAGTGCGGTGCATCCGTATCATGGGGTACTATTCTGTGATAACAGAAGTCACCTATTGATACATGCGACAACCTAGATGGATCTCCAGAGAACTGTGCTTCCAGACAAGAAGTCAGTCCCAAAAGGGTACAGGCTGTATAAACCCACTCGTATCCCATTCTTTAAATGAGAGTCACATACAGAGAACAAATTAGACACTGCCAAGGGCGTGGGGGCAGAAGGGAAATGGGGAAGCTTCCAAAGGCAAAATGAGGGATCATTCTGAGGATGGAGGTGTTCTGTATCTTGACTGTATCAAGGTCAATATCCTAGTTATAAAAAGCTTTCTACAATGTTACCACTGGGGTTAACTGGGTTAGCATATAAGAGGATCTTTCTACACTATTTTTTTGTTACAACTGCATGTGAATCTGTAATTATCTCAAAAGTAAAAGGTTTAAAACACCAAAGAAACATGTCACGATCTGCCTTGTGGAATCAGATAGAGGCCTCGGCAGAATTCACGGTGGAATCAGACAGCCAATCTGCTACCTCACTGGGTAGCTATTCCTACAAACCAGCAGAAACTTACTTCCTATGACTCCATTCAGAAAGCCTAATAGTGCTGGGCACTGCGGGATTTCTGAAACATTTCATATGGGTAAGCATGAAATGTTTAATTATTTCCCACTGTTCAGGAAAGGACAAGGGGGCCTGGTCTCCTGGTAAGAAGGGAGATGTTGACAAAGCCTGTTAGAAGACTGCACGGCCCTCAGCGGGGGGGGGGGGGCGCGCATCAGGAATGACCACCCGGTCCTGTGCCCTCTACTTCAGCCGAGGCCCCGGCACTGCCTGGCCGGGCAGGAGGGCTCGCTAGGTGGCCACACCTTGACCCGGGTCAGACTTGGACAGCCACACTGGAGATTCCCAAAGCACCGTTCCTGAAACACTAGCTTTGGAGGGGTCCCATCAAACGGCTGTGGAATGTCTGCACACATCCGCCCTGTGGGTCCTTGCTGACCCCCCGGAGCAGGCCAGCCACAGGAAGGTACTGATGAGGACTCCGATAAAGATACCTTTCGTTCTGCTTGATTCTGCAGTTTGTAAATTTACGTGGTGCCACTCATCCCACACAACGCAGGCTCGCTGAAGGTGGGAAACACCAAGCTCCATCCCCTCATTAGTAAAGGCTCTGACACATCCCGCAGCCAAGAAAACCGCTTATCTGTAACTCTGGGTTTTCTCAAGTTTCTTAGACAAGTAGTCAGGACGGGCTGGACGCATGCACGGACCGGCTGTGATTCTCCAGCTTCACTCTGGAGAAAGTCTTTCCCCAAACCATCTGGTGGCCCCTCACGGGTGAGCAGATGCCCGCAGGCCAGGGTAAGGGCAATTTCTTCCCTAAAAAGCAGCCAGGTAAAGATTCAAACCTACAGCAAGGCCCACAGGGCCCACACTCCTCCCTCGAAGACACACGGCCTGCCACGCAGTAGTTTCCACTACATCCTTCTCTCCCGTAATCCTCGGCCCAGCCTGCCAACACATCGGGGAAAAGCTAGTCGTATCTCTGGGCTGGAAAGAGCCATGCCTGCTGGAGGTCCCAACAGACCATTTCTGTTATCACTTGTCCCGAGGTGGTCCCGTCATCTCGATGATAAAGGTCTGGAACCACCCAGTATCTGCCCCGTGTTTCACGATCGTTTACTTTTCTACTGACCGATTTAGTGCTTTCATTTTTCGAACATGCCTACTATGTGCAGCTGCCGTAAAAAATAAAAATAAAAAAAGGCATATTTGACGGCAACTCCGCCGTCCTCCTTACCCCACCCCTCATGCCCCAAACACGCACGGTGGAGTCGAGGAGAAAAACACAGATGTGACAGGTGCGTTGACAGATGGGGACTCGAGGGTGTGGGGGAGAAGGCTGGGAGGAGAACAACCATATCGGACCACGGAGACACCATGAATGAGACACAGAATCCAAGACACGGCTTTCCCCACGTGCAGTTTCGTGCAAAGATCAGGGCAGGAAGTGGTGACAGGGAGAAAGAAACGGAATCGGGACAAACGCGCAAGAGCTGAGACCTGATCTCGCAGGTAAAGGGGAAGCCACAAAGGGATCCTTCGCTCTTTTCCTCAACAAATACAGACTGCAGGGCAACCACAAAGCAGGCAGTTCCCTGGGTGGTAAGCGTGGAACGTGGACTGAGGCTGGGCCTCCCTGGGTGTCTCGTGGGGAGGGAACAGCTGAGTCCGAGCACCTTTGGGACCGAGGCCAGGAGGAGCCCCTGGAGAGACGGGGCAGACCGCAAAAACTGGCTACGGTGCTACCCCCTGCGTCATTTAACCAGACTTCTCAACACCGTGCCCGGTGGGCCCACCGGACAGATCTCGGCACCATCCGAGCCTCTACGAGGACCCCAGGGTCCCACAGCCAGGTCCCACAGGCTGACAGGAGAGGACGCAGCCACGTGCCTTCTGGACACTGCTCAAATGTGGCTGATACAGCACCAGCTCCTTTCCATACTGATGAGGGAAGAGCAGCTCAAGGAAGGTGCAGTGACTTGTGGAAGACCTTGCAGCAGGGTCTCTGGGCAGAGTCAGGGCTGGAAGCCAAGAGGCTGGACACTGGTTCCTCTCTGAAGGGTACCGGTGCTGACAAGGGGGAGGCCATGTGCACCAGGAGAAAGGATGCTTCCTCCCCACCCCTCGGAGTCAAGCACCTCTCACTGCAGGATGTCTTGTATTTTGGGGTCCAGAGGTAGGATGTGCTCTGACGGGTGATGTCCAGACGAGAGAGGCAGGTGGGGTCCTCGCCAGCCTGCGTTCTCTTCCCGGAGATGACCCAGGAAGCCACCAGGGCAGGGAGAGGATGCACCTTGGTCTCACTCAGGAAACCGACCTGATTACATCCACACTACACTGTACTCTGCTTTCTGAATCCATCTGCTTGGACGGTTTACTGAGTCTCTCAGAAGCTGGAGATCTCCTTCAGGGATCGGGGTACAGCGAAGACAGGCACTGGACTCTTATGTGGAACCGCACAATGGCTGGAGAACTGTTAACACACAGTGGAGAATGAGGGAGGGGGCAGGGCCAGCCTGGTCTGTGAGGAGCCCTCGGGGGCTAAAGGGGGGGGGGATCACGCTACTGCCTGCAAGGGCAGGAGGAGCGGGGGCTCCTGGGACGGCCGGTCCTCACTCTGACTCCCAGAACCCAATAAAAATTACGAGGCAGGAAAACTTCACTATGTGTGCCGATAACCACTGTTTTTCTCCTTATAAAAAAGAACACGCTGGATTTGGAACAACCACCACATTCTAAGAAGTCTCAGGCAATCTTTTCCCATCATTTCCAAAATTCTAGTTACTCTTTCCAACCTACGGAAGGGCCTGATTCCAAACCCAGCCCTCACAAACCCCCATCACATACATCACGTGATCATCAAAAATCAACGTTAGCGCTAGACTCCTGCTGTATCCCAGCAAGTATTTAAAAAAAAAAAAAAAAAAAGAACGGTCTTACTTTTGGAATTATGAAGAACAAGGTTTTTGAAAAGACCGAAGTAAGTTTTGCCTGTCATTTTACCATGAAGAGGGTTTTCCCCCCATCGTCAGGAAGGTTCTTCTCTGACTTACAGGTGGAATCCACCTGAGAGATGGTATAGTAAACCAGCTTTCAGGGCGAAGAAATGACCTGGATTAGGCGGGGACCCACACTCAAGCTCCGTGATCACCAAATGAGGTAGGCGTGTCCAACAGACCCCAAGGCCCGCCCCTGCGCACCCCAAAGGCAAGGCAGTTTCCTAGTAAGTGGATCACTTCACAGTGTCTTCCAAATAAATCAGTAGTAACAAGCTCAGACGGGGCCCCCAGGATCCTAAGTGCTAATCTGAAGGTCAGCCTTACCACTTACTTCCCCTCCGCCTGGAACAGAAAAAGAAAAAGGAGAGGACAGGAAGGTGGGGGAACCTGGCTACTCTCAGTGACAGGTATGAGAGGGAAGCAGAGAGGGGAAGACAATACCTTTCACTTGCGATTACCCAGCTTGGGCTCATCAAAACTTGGGCAGCGCATCGAAATGACCTCTAGAGAGCTTTAAGAAACCACCAGTGCCTGTGCCCAGGGTCCCTTCCTCCGCAGCCCCCCAGTCCAACGTTTTGATTTACACCGTCTGGGATGGAGCCTGGGCATCTAGGGTTTTTGTCTGTTTGTTTTTGGTTTTCAAGCTCCCCCGGTCATTCTACTGTTCAGCCAAGGATGACAGCCACTGCTTAGGGGTTTGCTTAGTGTTTCACGGGCTTGCTGCACCCAGCCCAGGTAAAGAAACAGCCAACAAGAGGAAGAAAACCAATGCTACCGATTCACCACTGAGCTCTTGTAATAGGAATTCACCTATGAGAAAGCTAAGGACCACCCCCCCCCCCCACCACACAAATATGGGGATGATCTATAAACTTCAACTAGGTCGCAAGAGAGGGAGCCATAATGGGTGTCTGCAAGTGAGGTCCCTTTTTTAGGGATGCAAACAGCCTCTGCGCCAGTCTGGCACCAACCCCCTCGGAACACAGCAGCAAGATCGGGCCAGCTCCATCTACACCGGAGGGAGCTCAGTAGAGAGGGTCCGTCTAAAATAGTATCTAGCAGGGGGCGCCTCGGCGGCTCAGTCGGTTAAGCGTCCAACTTCAGCCCAGGCCACGATCTCTCAGTGCGCGAGTGTGAGCCCTGGTTTGGGCTCTGTGCTGACAGCTCGGAGCCTGGAGCCTGCTTCCGATTCTGTGTCCATACCCCCTCTCTCTGTCCCTCTCGGAAATAAATAAACGTTAAAAATTTAAAATAGTATCCAGCACGTGGTATTCAGTGAATCCTCACAGCCTGCTGTATCGGAAACTACCTCTGTCTGGGGAAGTAAACTGAGGCCCAGAGAACACAGCAAAGGCGAGGATGAAGACAGGCTTAAGCGGAGATCCTTTTGAGCCAGAGGCTTCTTTAACCACCATGCAGAGCAGCCCCTCCCCATAACGCCCTATGATGCAGTCATTGATGGAAGCTGATAACACCCATCTGCACCTACCTTTTGCTTCAGTTACTTGGGGGAGGGAGCCTTGGACTCTACAAGCTTATCTGACAGCAGCCCAGCCATGTCCTTCCCCAACAATAAAATGTCTCTTAGCCCCCAAAGAGACTCTCCACCCACACAGCTGGGCAGAGACCAGTGGCCTCGAGGAAGGACACCTCATGCATGCCATAGAGCTGCCTGCTACCGGCCTTCACACACGCTGTCCGAGCTCCTGGTTGAAGGAGTTGAGGAGAAAGCACCACAGATTGGCACCTTTATCTCAGCTGTTTGGGCTTGAAAGGCATCCAGGAAGTGAGGAACCGGTGTGGGAATTTGCCTGGAAGCTGTGTGTTCGAGGCAGGTGGCCGCTGTCCGACAGGCTGCTGGAACATGTGCACTATCCATCCGCGGAGACCTGACAACAGACTTGTTTTCCTTCTCGGCGCCCCTAAAACATGGGCAACCGTAATCGGCTCAGAATAACTAACCTGCGGGTGTGATCAGGTCATGAGGGGAGGGGCAGCCTGTTGTTCGGGACAGAAGGACTTCCTGTGACTCTACATTCGCTAATGAAAATCACCGAGGGGCTGCTGAGAGTCCGATCACCTGACAGCAATGTGGCAGAGGCCTGCACTCGGCTTTAAGAGATGCCTCTGCCCTGGGTCAAGCATCTCATGTGCACTGCTGAGCAGCCTGGCTGCAGTCCCCAGGCCTCTCCCTCCTGACACAATTTGATAGGTCGACACGTGACATTACAACATCCTACCAGGCTCCCAGACCACATACTTCCATGTACACAGGGAGTGCAAAACCCAAAGGTGGACAGAAGAGAACTCAAGATCCACCTGTGCCACTTACTGTGTGACCTCAGGCAACTTTCTTGCCCTCTCTGTGCCTCAGGTGCTCATCGGTAAAATGTGCTTAGAACAGACCCTATGCCGTCTCCAGGGACTGCAGAGGCAATATAATGGGAGGAGGCCTGTGAAGGCACCTGGAGCAGGGCCCTCCGTCAGGGAACCACACAGACTGAGTTTCATCTCGGAAGGTGGAACCCTAAGAGATGGCTGATGTTTTCTGATCACTTCCGAATGGCAAAGAAACGGCGATTTTGTATGACTCCATGTAATGAGTAAAAACTCTTCTACCTTGAAGAACCCCTGCCTTTGGATAAGCAGGGTGAATCTAATATTCCCTCCATAACGCCCAACAATGACAGACCTTATGAAAGGAAGGCCCAGCATAAACGCAAACACATTTCTTCCACTTGGGCTATAAAAGCTGAAAATGGCTCCCAGGTGTGAGCAGACACAATAGGCCCTGCCTTCTCTGCAAGGTCACCACGCAGGTCAAAGTCAAGCCAGCCATTTTCGGATTAACTGCACACGCTCATGAGGCTTCCCCAGCGGTAAGTGGATTACAGAAGCCACCTGCAGGAAGTGGGCGAGAGGGAGGAGGAGGAGGAGGAAATGGTCCCAGTTGGAAACAGACTGTTGATACGGCCAGCTCCTTTCACACGGGAGAGAGGGGGACTCTCGTGCAACCCCAGAAAGCGGCTCGCCTCCAGGCTGGGGCTCACGGAGCCCTGGAGGGCGTTCAGCACCCACCGCGGCGAGGACAGGCACTTCCCTGCAAGAGCCTGCACACCTCCCCAGCTTCCCTGTGCTCCCTGGATCTCACGCCCTACCGAGAGCTTACTGGTCATGAGAGAAAACGAGAAAGGAGAGGGGAGCCAAACACACAATAAAAGCCAGCTCTGAACAACAGAACCTACGCTACTGAGTTCCCAAAAAAGAAGTGACCTCCATGGCCACACTCCTATTTCACCGGCCTCCCCTTCCTCGGCTCCCCAGACCCACAGCTGGTGTTCGCTTCACTTTCTCAGCAAATGACTTGCAGATGACCGCTCATCTGGCTGACTCACTACCCCCACTCACAAAGAAATCAAAAAAAAAAAAAAAAAAAAAGGGAAGAAAAGACAGAAGGAAAATGACAAGTCATGACTGTGTGTAATTTGGCAGGCGTGCGGGGAGTGGGGGGGAGAGCCGGAGCTCCTTTCCCAGAGAAAGGCTCCCTTGGACTGGGGGCAAGAGGCAGCCTGCACGACAGAACCCCTGGGAAGTTTCCGGGACAGAGGGCTGCTCTCCCTTGTAAAGTGCGTGTTTAATTTTCTATCCGGAGGCTCACTGGTGGTATCCAGCCGGTGCAGGGTCTGCGTTTCTATGAACCGAGGGGTCCTGCTCTGCCTTCCAACAGAAGCGTGCTGGCCCTTCGCAGCAGCCTGCCTGCTGACAAAGGCAAACACGGGAATGGGGCGGACTGGCCTTAAAATGGAACTAGCCATGTCCCGTTCGTCCTCCCCCAAGCACCCGACACATTGGGCGTCGGTCCAGCTTGCCAGGTGCTCCATCTGACGTCTGTAACTTACACTCTCTTGTGGGGGGAGAGAAAGGAGATCCACGTAAGGAGGAGCCTCAGCTAAAATGTCTGGGAAACTTCCCCCTCTTACACCAACCGTGTCTGTGTCAGCGGGGAAAAGCCCTCCTTACGGGCCTCCCCAGCCCTCGCTTGCATTGTGGCTGTGCCCCCAGCTTTCTCTGCAGCTGGCCTGCGGGTTCCTCGAGGGCAGAAGCCCCAGCCTGGGAGACATGTGTGGTCACACTGGGCTTCACCTCACGGGAGCCCCTGCCGCACTGCACGTGAGCCCCTGGTCTCTCTCCATCCTGAACCCCCCCTAAGCCTCCTCCCCGGTCATGTCTTTTGCTCGGTGATGAGCAGGATGACGGCCTGGCCATAGCAGAAGGCAGGGAAACCAGGAGGTGAGTAACCGGGGAGGGGGGTGGGGTGCGGAGCAGCTGTGGGCCCTGGGTTTTGATCCCCCCCTTAGGGCAGGGGACGACTGCCCACCTCTCGGACCCTCCCTCTCACTTCCACCTGGAACAAAGCAGTGCACCATTCCTGACTTAGGCGGGGGCCAAGATTCGTCTGGAAGCAGTGCCTGAATCGGCAGGAAGGTCAGTGCTAAGAGCACCTGCCGGCAACGGCTCTTCGTGCCCAGGGCGGCAGGGTGCTACGCTGAGCCGAGCCGTTCGTACCCGCACGCGGAGGCAGGAACAGGTCTCCCACCAGGCTGTTCACTCAGCACTGCGTGCCTCTGTGGTAACTGGGGAAGGTTGGCTGGGAGACCACAGCCATCACCAATACACAGCAAATTAAGTGACAGACTTCTAACAGCCAGAGCCCTTCTGCCCCTGCTCATTGTCCACTGCCCCCAGCACCGTCGTCAGAAGTAAATGCCTAACCAGGATTTTGAGCCCCACTGTTCCAAACAAATGCCTTTGCCACACCTGCAACATGAGGAAGTTGTCTAAGTAGCCTACTGCCCTCCAAAAGTTAAGCAGCTTTGTAACGACTCCACACGTGAGTCTTGGAGGGCCGCTCCGTCCGCCCCATCCCTGTGTGAGCCCAAGCCTTCTAGGTGATTCTGACAGGTGGCTCAGTTTGAGAATCACACAGGTCATGGGGAAACCACCATCTCCCAGGGGAATGGCTGTGATGTTTCATCCAGAGCAAAGATTCGGTTCACACCAACAATCTCAGAGCAAATAAGGCAGAAAGTGAGCATGTCTCTGAATACACAGGAGAAGAAGCACAGCCCCCTTTTTATACATAATGTGTTTTCTGACTAGGGCCATAGCTTCCCTTTAGTGTCTGGGAAATGAACAGGCTGCAGACTGCTCAAGAAACAAGGATAGTCACTTAAACTCAACTTGGGACTTTTTTTTTTTTTGAGAGACAGAATGAGAGAGAGTGAGCGCGCACATGTGATAGAACATGAACGGGGCGGGGCAGAGAGAGGGGGAGAGAGAATCCCCCGCAGGCTCTGCACTATCAACACAGAGCCCAACAGGGGGCTCAGTCTCACGAACCGTGAGATCATGACCTGAGCCCAAATCGAGCGTCGAATGCTCAACCGACTGAGCCACCCAGATGCCCCATTGACTTGGTACTCTTACACACAACTTTGCTCAGTTCTTGTCGAAAGTGTCTCAGTCACTGTGAACTCCACACTCCTGATGAGAATGCATGAAAAGACGCCAATGACCCAGACAGGGTATGCTTTTACACCAAAACCAAAACCGACTGGCCTTCCTTCACCAGCCCGGCTGAAGGGTATTCTCAGGTGGAGGGCGGCTCCAGGCTCTGAGCTGTCAGCACAGAGCCCGACGAGGGGCCTGAACTCATGAACCATGAGATCATGACCTGAGCTGAAGTCGGATGCTCAACCGATGGAACCACCCAGGTGCCCAAGGGTTTCCTTTTTTTTTTTAATAAATTTTTTTAATGTTTATTTATTTTTGAGAGAGAGACAGAGCATGAGCAGGGGAGGGGAAGAGAGAGAGGGAGACACAGAATCCAAAGCAGGCTCCAGGCTCCGAGCTGTCAGCACAGAGCCCGACGCGGGGCTCGAACCCACGAACCGTGGTGAGATCATGACCTGAGCTGAAGTCAGACACTTAATCAACTGAGCCACCCACTCACCCCAAGAGAAAGTTTTAAAGGCAGCTAATTGAAGAGAAAGACAAGAGGCCTCATCCCAACTCACTAGATGGAGGCGCGCTCTCTCTCTCTCTCTCTCTCTCTCTCTCTCTCTCTCTCTCTCTCTCTCTCACACACACACACACACACACACTTCTAGGAGCCCCAGCCAGCTACGTATTATGCAGCGTAATGTCACTTGTACTGTACCCCTGATCACTAACAACCTGGCTCAAATCTCCAAGAGGACCCTCACTTCTGAAGCTGAGTTCTGATTCCCTTTCTCCATGGCTTCTGAGCCCTCTGAGAGAGTAATTCCTCCCCTCCGCCCTGAGCGACCATGGCCTCCGAATCCTCATCACCGCCTCCCCAGGGAGGCCTGCTCTTTAATTACACTTTAATGTGAATTGATCTTTGCTTTAATAAGCCTGTAAAGAAGATTGATCTGGGGCCTCTTTTTTTCTAGAGGTTTACCAGGCAGGCACGTGGAGAGTTAAGTACTAGTATTGATTTTACTTCCCCAGAAGAATCAGCAGAGAAGAGCCAGCCCTCCATCCTTCACGGCCCCGGGCTCACTCAGCTCCACCCAGGGCTCCTACCACTTAAGTGGCTCTGAGTGGGGTCACAGACACCAGGTTTCATTTGTGCCAGGTTCTATTCTCCGTAAGTTACAATAAAGAAATGTTAAATACACCATCCCTGTTATTTAATCAATTCTTCGTTAGCTAAGAAGAGGTCGCAACAAAATGTGTAACTGTGGAGATTTACACCCACCTCCGATATTTTTATTTATTCACATTCTGAGTCTTCCAGATACACCTGCTAACATGAGAGAAAAATACTTTTCTCAAAAACAAGTTAGTTTTCAGATTAGTGACTGCCATCTAAGGAGATGGGGGAAATCACTGCCTAAAGGGCATGAGGTTTGTTTTCAAGGTAATGAGAATGTTCTGGAATTAGAAATTGGTTGGGGTGCCGGTTAAGTGTCTGACTTCGGCTCAGGTCATGAATTCGCGGTTCCTAGGTCCAAGCCCCATGTAGGGCTCTGCTGAGAGCTCAGAGCCTGGAGCCTGCTTCAGATTCTGTGTCTCTCTCTCTCTCTTTCTGCTCCTCCCCTGCTCGTGCACTCTCTCTCTCTCTCTCTCTCTCTCTCTCTCTCTCTCTCAAAATAAGCATTAAAAATTAAAAAAAGAAACTGGTGATAGCTAACACTGAGAATGTACTAAAAAGCCGCTCTAAAGTGCTTAAAGCAGCGGGTTTTACATTATGATAATTTTATCTCAATAAAAAAATTGTTTTCACAAAAAATTTTTTCAAGACTAGAAGTAAAAGGTGTTTCGATGTGTTTTCAAATACAACAGAAACCTAAGGGATTTTAAAAGTACTATTACAGGGCCGCCTGGGTGGCTCAGTCGGTTGAGCCTGTGACTTTGGCTCAGGTCATGATCTCACGGTTCGTGAGTTCGAGCCCCGCGTCATTGAGCTCTGTGCAGACAGCTCTGAGCCTGAAGCCTGCTTTGGATTCTGCATCTCCCTCTCTTTCTGCCCCTTGCCCGTTTACACACTCTCTCTTGATAATAAATAAACATTAAAAAAAAAAAAAGTACTATTACAGAGTCCCAAGCAATTGTGTGCAACTAATCTCCACCTAGCTCTCCGGTCTGACGTAGGCCAAAGGTGGAGGAAAATGAATGAAAACACATGGTTAAGGGACAAGGTCTAAAATATACATCAACTGGGGGACACTTGGCTGGCTCAGTAGGCAGAGGATGCGACTCTCGGTCTCAGGGTTGTGAGTTCGAGCCCCATGTGAGCTCGAGCCCCATGTTGGGGAGAGAGATTAGTTAAAAAAGCAAACAAAAAACAACTACACACACACACACACACACACACACACACTCACTCACTCCAACTGGAAAAGAAGTCACCTGGACAAAGCCCAGGGCTGAATGGGAAACATGTTACAGCTGACACGCATGAGAGAAAGAGCTGCCCTGCTTTAAAGCTAATGTCGATTTCACAGCAAGCTTTTTACTCCCAGGACTGAAAAAAGTCCAACTGCTTCGACTGTAACCAATCTTCTCAATGATACAAGTGCAGTAACACCACAGGAAAAGCGGAAATTTTTCTTCACCAGAAATGTCACTTATGCATCAGACAAAATTACTGTTGCCGTGGGAATCGTAACATGAGTTTCCTGGACCTCAAATTAAAAAAAAAAAAAAAAATCCAAAAAACAGACACATAAAAATCTACCAGCAGATTTTGCCCCCGTTTAACAAAACTCTGTTTCTTTTTCTGAGAACTTTTTTATCAAATTAGCTCCCTCACTCCCCAACCCAATCCTATTAACAGCTTTTCTTGAGTTTCATGCTTTTTTGTTATTAAGAACAAATGGCTTTGGCATTACCCTCAACGCAACACAAATAAATCTGCTCTCTGACAAATACTTTAATTGAATTAGATTCCTTTAATCAGAAAGTATTAACCAATTGAAATTATACTCAGCGACTTCAGTTCCCAAAACTCCGCAAAAGTTTGTTTTGAGGCTCCGATAGTAAAGCCAGATGAAAACAAACCTTTTCCCGTGACGCCCTCCCAACCGTGACCCCTGGGAAGGAGGCCCCGAAGTCGGGGGCCGCCAAGCACCGTCGTGTGAGCGAGGAGCCGGGTTGCGGGCGTGGACGCGAGACACTGGAAACCAAGCATGGAGATGATGAGCTCGTTTGCAGAGGCAAACAAAATCTGGAGGCAAAAGTAATCACAGGCATCGGAGCTGCAAACCCCAAACCCAGACTTGTGTGGAAAGCCAGAGGGCTGCACGAGTGGTTATAGGATGCCAGTCCTGGTCGTTTCTCTTGTGGCGTTACTGCCCCCACTCCCAGTTTCCAGGTCACAGATGGACTACGGAAGCTGCAAGGGGTCCTTGTACCATCTGTCTCAGCCCCTTCATTCAACACACGAACAGAAGCGACCTGTCCCAGGTCACAAAATCAGCCGGAGCTCGGCATATGCCTGGTCCGTCCTTTCCCTGATGCACCTACCTATGAGCGTGTCCCAAGAAAGCTGTGCTGGCTTCTCTACCTCGGGTGGCCTCAGCCATCTGGTCCCTTCGCACATTTTTATTATTTTTCAGATCCTCTGCCTGCCCACAAAGGGAAGGCGAGATGGAAATAAGAATGTGGGGACCGGGGATATTAAATGAGAAACTTACTGACCTCCGTGACCTGCGACATTTTCACACACTATGTCAGGGGCTTCCCAGACAGGACAGCATTGAATCCTCGTGAGGTCCCTCTCTGATGGCATCTGGGCCCCAACGTTGGGGCACAGAAGGTACCTACTACGTGTTTGCTGAACGTATGACACTTTTTAATTCAGTGTTTCTAAAGAGCCACAGACACACCAGCAAAACAGGCTCTTCAAGGCCTGACAGACTGGAATTATCATGTGAACAGAGGTGCTAAGGGCTTCACGGGCCAGGTGCTCGCTGCTTACTTTCTCCCCTGTCCTTTGCTTGGTCCCCTTGACAAACAGCAAGGCATGAAGGACGGAAGCAAAACTACGCAGATGGCATGCTGTGAACCTAGCTTTGCAGGCACTAAACCCAGGGAACACAGGCCCCCCCCCCCCCCCCCCAGAGAAAAGGAAGATAAAGACCCTTCAGTTTCTGTAGTTCCAGAGAAATCATTGACCAAGTCAGATGGAGACCAGCTTCAGGCCAAAGAAGCGGCTGCCAATACTAACCGGCATTTTCCAAACTCCATTGAAACCAGGAGGGAGTCTTTATTTTTTTCCCCTGCTTTACAAAGTTTAACGCTGTCTAATTGGAATAGCAGGAACGAGGCCAACCGGCCCCACTGGCTCCAGGCACTTGGGCCAAGGAACAGAAATGTATTTTTAGTCAGCAGAGCAAAGCGTGATTCAAAGTGCACCAGGCCCTCGGGGCACGCTGGGGGCCCTGCCCGTCTCTGGCACAGGGAGGCACAGAGTCACCTGCCACACGCCGGCACCCAGCGCACGGGGGCAGATGAAGGAAAAGAGCACAAGCTCGGGCATCGGTGTCCAGTCTCTGTCCCACCTCTCGACTGTGCAACTTACAGGAACTCAGGGAGCCTTGGTCTCCTGTTGGTGACAGGAAGATGTTCTGTGTCCCTGGTTTCCTCACCAAGCGAAGAGCAAGGGGCCTGAAGGCAGTGTGTCTCACACTTGGATGAGTGTGCAAAGGGCCAGGATTCCAGCAGGGCAGGGCTAGGATGGGGCGTGAGATTCTGCATTTCTAACGAGTTCAGTGCCGACAGCACATTGCTGGCCCAGGAACCACACTTTAAGTAGCAAGAAGTTAAAAGCACCGTCTAGTGCTTTGCTCTATGAATATACAAGCGAGCATCACATCCTTAATTCGCCTCAGGTATGGGTAACTTAGGGAATTTAGCCCACAGGTAAACACTTTCCAGATGCTGGACACACAGGCAAATGGGTCCAAAGACAGAGTTAGACCCTTGCCTGTCCGTCTTGGGCCAGAAGGCCACAATCTTCTTTCTATCACGTCACAGAAATGAGGACTGACTCACACATCCTGTGGCCCTACAGGTAAGATCATGCCAATGCCCAAGGGGCTATGTGACAAGTAGCCACAAGCCAGAAGCAGCAGCCCCCATCCGTCTAACACCTGCTATGTTTGTGCATGACGCCTGAGTCGTGTATACTACACTGCACTTCTCCCCAACCTCTGGCTCACTTTCCCCATGTGTACAATGGGTTAAGGACATTTTCTGCCAACGAGGAACATGAGGTCTGGAGGGAGAGAGCGGTTGGTCAGGACATGGAGCTGGGGCCACAATTCTAACCCCTTGCTCTCTCAACCCTGCAAGGCCTTGAATAGGGGTAAGCCCAAGACCACATCTTGTAAGGACAGAGCACCTCCTGATCACAGGGCCTGCTGCGAGCAGAAACCTGACACCTGTGAGCTCCAACAGCCATCATAAGGATGATGTCTTCCCAAGTCCCTCTGCTCCGCCTGTCAAGCCTTGGTGTCGAGAAAAGGTACTTGCAGATGAGCGAACGAGTTGTATATAATACCAGCAAAATCAAAACCAAAGGAAAATAGGGCTGGAACAGAAAAAGGAAATTCAGTGTGAAGACAGCAGTGCTCCGCTGAGGAAGCTGCCCACAGAATCTGGCAGAAAAATTGCTGGACTCACAATGGTTCATCTGGAAAGACCCCTGGTCAGGCGTCAAGCAAGCAAGCACCTGTAGCGGAGGGCTAGAGTGGGCGTACCTCCCGGGCAAAGGCTCCTAGCGGCTCACACAGTAACACGCCCCCACAGCATCCCTCCTTTCTCTTTCATTCCAGTCCCTTTACAGCCTTTCTCTTTTCCAGTGTGTTGTCTAACGCTTGACCACGTCGACTACTTCCGTACTTCCAAGCTGATTTCAGACGCCTGGGGGGATTCTCTTTTTGAAAGCGGTACAAGTGAACTGGGTCACGTTCCCAGATTTTGTGCCACAAACAGAAGCTCACTGTCTTGTAATTCACATGGCTTCCTTTAATCATAGTTCGTTCACTCTAAGTTACAGTTTAACCACTAGGACCAAGAAATTTCCTAATTCTATGTACCTCTGGCCATGGATAAGACCAATTTCCCACCCCCGTCCCCACATTTGGTGAGGTTTTAGTTCTGCAAACCCCACAAGAGCATGCAAGGCATTTGTCACGAGCATTAGGGCTATGTGAAGAAAGGCTGTTCTCCACCAGTGAGCACGGGGACCCAAGTGTTCCTGCCACCAAACGTCAGCGAGAGAACACCACGGCCTCATGAGCCCAGGGTTCCCCGTGTGGCACCACTTACAGAAAGAGAGAGACGACGTGGGATGAAGCAGCACCCAGGGACGGTATGGCTGTCAGCTCGTTGTTATTGAGGTACCTGTAAAAACAATAAGAAATTCATCATTTAAATTAGCCGGAAATTTCCTACTGCAAAGTAAACAAAAAAAACAGTGCTGAGTTGGCTACTGTGAGACGATATTACAATGTTCGATACAAGATAAAGAATTTTAAAAGGACTTTTGAAAGGTAGAGAAGTCCCGTGAGGTCACAAAACCCAACTACGTGTCACAGCCACGGTTTAGCGATAAACACTCAGGGGAAGTTACCTGTCTTCCAGATTCTCATCTAGCTCAGAAATCGGCACTAGCAAACAAGGATCCAGGACAAGAGCACAGAGACCGTCGACGAGAATGCTCCTTGTGGGCTCAGTCAGCAAAGGCCTTGGAGAGAAAGACCATCCCTCCCTGGTTGTTTTTTACGTGTCTGTGACATGGAGCTCTGCGAATTTCAGCTCTGCCCTCAGCCAAGGGCAGACACCTCGCACCCAGAGCTGCCTCCTCACCCATGGTTGGAGTTCCCAGGAGCCTGGGACACGCGGGCCAGTTATCCCAGTGCCTCGGCTGTGCAATAAATAACAAGGAAGCTGGACTCGTGCAGTCTCATCTACTTGTGATTCCAGCCTCCCTGAACTCTGATGAAGCCTCCAAGCACGTTTTCCAGGAATGCATACATATAGACACACACTGCTTCACGAAGACGTTTTGAAAATCCTCCACAGACCAGATGTGCTCTCCAAGACCCTTTCTGGCTCCAACAGTGTAAATCTGTGTTTCCAGAGTTCTTACCTCTTAATGAACGGGAAAGCCCGCAAACCCAAAACACAGTTCGCTGGGTCTGCCCCCCCCCCCCCCCCCCCCAGAGGCTTTGCAATCCAGCCTCCTTACGTGGACATGTATTTCCAAATCTGGGAAGACCCAAAATCAGACTTGCAAAGTGAGCCCAAAAATCCTTAAAGAAGCCAGAGCACAGTGATCCAGCTTTCTGCCGGGTGACAGGCTGGAAACAAACTGTATCTGAGATGCAGAATCAAACGGGTAAGGCTGAGTTATCTTCTATTTTGTTTAAGGGTGTGTCTTACATGGACCATCTTGTTACCGTTTGAAGACAAGGCCACTGAAACGGCAGCTGCACTCATACAAGTATACAGCTAGCCTTTGCTTGAATAGAATAGTCTGGTTTTCTGCCATCTTCTATAGATATGAATGGGAAGGGGGAAAAAAAAAAAGGAAAAGGCCTTGAATCATCCCATTTGCTTTCTGCAGTGCCAGAGCCGGTCAGAGATGAGGCTTGGCAATTACTGGGCCGTGGGACACAGAATGTCTGTTTCAATAGCTTCATGACTGAAGCATCTGGCAGAGAGAAAGCAGATCCGTATCATGTGGCAAATCCCTTCTTCACTTAAAGGGCCCTTGTCTGTGTATTGAAGTAGACAATTAATTACTTTAACAGCCTCTTATCTGACTGCCCCCGGAATCAGATGGTTTCTGCTTCACCTCTTTGCTCCTCCAATGATGCAGCGATCCATTTCCTAGCTTGATGCAGGGATGATGAACACTCTCCATCGCTTTTAATCTCTCCTGATACCTTTTCACGGTATCGTCCACACACTTATTACTAGAGGAGACCCTCAGATCTTCACAGAGCAAGAAAAACTAAGGTCAGGGCCTGCTGCCAATAAGGTAGCGTGCATAAGACCTCTTCAGTGCCTAGAGATCTGTTCTACAACCCAGGTGATGGGGCATAATAATACTAATGTTGGTAGCAGCTAACCCACAGAGGGGCTCTTATGTGCTAGGCATGGCTCTAAGAGCTCTTCAGTGTATTAACTCATCTTTAGACCCTGAGGGGGTAAGTCCATGCACATTCCTGTCGCACCAAAGGGGAAATGGAAATGCTGAAATGTCGAATAATTTGACGGTCATCTGCATTAAGTGGAGGGGCCCAGGAAGTGTAGCCGTCAAGTGTAGGTCCTTAACCACTCACTACCCTTTATTTCTTTGTAATTGCAATAGCAACTCCCCGTGCATGATGCAACTTCATTACAACTCTGAGTTAGGTACCAGGTTCCACGACTGATCCTTCCCCTACAGCTACATGCTGTAAGTCAGGTTCCGGTTGCCATCACGAGGCTAAGGCCACACAAATAGACAGGGGCGCAGAGATAGAGCTGAACCCAGGAATGACTACAAATCAGAGGAGAGCAACGAGTGGAAACGCCGACAGGACACGAGGCTCCTAAGCCCTCAGGTGACATGTGGTTGTGCTTCACTCTGCTGGAACAAACAGCAGGGACCTCTCTGCAGGAGAACGTGTGCTCAATGAGATCCGTCTAGGCCAGCCCCACTGCACACATGACAGACTGCTCCGCCCAATTTCACAGAAATCAATGAATGAGGAAAAGAGGCAGCATTGACTCAACTGCTGAAAGTGGAGTGCACAGGGACAGGGGACCAGTGCTACAGATAAAGGGGGCCCTGCAGATCTAGAGTGGAGGCTCCGAGCGAACAGATTTAGGCAGAGATCATGGGCTGTCTCTCAACAGGGCCGTGCCATTTACACAGCGGACAGTTGGAGCCCCAAGGAGAGGAATGGCATGGCACGTGTGCCCCTCCATCAGTCCTAAGAACCGCGAGCTGGATGGAAGCCCATCGGCGTCACCGGTGCTGGCTTTCTCTCTGTGCGCTCATGCCCTGTAGGTATGACGACAGTATCCTCAGAAGGCAGCGAAGACTGCACTCACTCTGAGACAGGACCGACTTGCCAGACAGAAATAGAGACTGGTCAAAAATAGCACGGCCAGAGCTCGGACGGAAAGTTTAGCACAGTCTCCACGAATAAGCAAACTGGAGGAATTTAGGACAGGGCTTGATGAAGTCTTCTGAGTATGTAGGGTTGTGCAGTTCACTACCCTGCATACTCCCCCCACATTTGCTCCCAGCCAAGGCCCTAAAAATCCTCAAAAGTCTGGCTTCTTGAACTGCCTTTTCCTGATGATCCAGGGACCAAGAAGTCCCTCACTCAGGTGCTTTTGGACCACGAATCATGGCCCAAGCCTGGAGCTGGAACAGGTGTAAAGAAGGTAAATGGGGCTACAAGGACTGCCTGACCCTGGGCAGAACCTGGAGGTGGGCCTTTGCCACCTCAGCCATCGTAAGGTCCGCAGAGGCCTTCTGGGCTCTTACTGAAATTTCCAGTTACTGGGCTTGCTGAAAGATGCAAAACGTTAAAGAGGGCATTCACTTCACAGTACTTTAATTATTATTATTAATTCATTCAAATGAGCCTTCAACAAACAATGAAAAACAAAGCCAAGAGGTGACTGTGGATTACAGTGCTTTTTGGCCTTTGTGTATTGCTGTATTATTTATTGAATTGCTAATATACGCACACAGAGAAAGTTTCAAACTGTTTCAAAAAAAAAAAAAAAAAAAACAACACCAGGAATATCCAGTAAAAAATGAAGCTTCCTTGCAATTCAGTCCCCTGGTCTGCCTCCAAGAGGAAGCGCCCGCCGCTAGCTCCTAAAGACCGTGCACGTGTTTTTCTTTTACATAGATACGCGTGAACTATACGGACTGGTCTGCACGACCCTTTTCCTGAGTCATGTATCTTGCAGACCTCCATCATTCTTTGCCACCTGCTGAGAACTGCTCTGTTGGCATCAATGAACTATCATTTATTTAGCCAATCCACTATTGGCTGTTTCCAAACACAAAGAGAGCTGCAATTAATAACAAAGTTGGGCAGGAGGCTGAAATTTCAGTTAGCCTTGCTTCTTCAAAGGGAAGAAGTCCTCCCTAGCAGGTAGGAGTACAGACTTTGGAGGCAGACCACTTCATCAATAACTATTATCAGGGCTTTTAGCTACTTGAGAATTAGGTACACTAAATTATGACTCCGGCAAGACTTTATGATGTAGAGTTTCTATCTCAGATGGCCAGATGTTTTTTGTTTGTTTTTTTTTTTTTTGTATAGTGATTGAGGATATAATCACCGTAAGTTAACAATTATAAGCAATACGGGTGAACTCTATGCACCGGGCTCTCTGCTGAATGGTTACAAGCACTATCTCACTGAATAACATGTCAATCCTTTAAGGAAGGTACTAAATGATCACCCTACCTTAAAAGATGAAACTGAGGCACAGTTACAGAGCAGCCAAGTGTGGATAATTAGGAGGGAATTTTATAGCTAAGATTTTCTTTTTTAATACTTATGCATTTATCTGGAGAGGGAGGGAGCATGTGTGTGCACTCCAGTGGGAAGGGGAAGAGAGAGAGAGAGAGAGAGAGACAGAGCGAGAGAGAGAGAGAGACAGAGCGAGGGAGAGAGAATCCCAGGCAAGTTCTACACTGTCCCGCAGAGCCCGACGCAGGACTCGAACTCATGAACCCCTAGCCAAAATCAAGAGAGTCGGACCCTTAACCGACTGAGTCACCCAGGCGCCCCTACAGCTCAGATTTTCAAATCGGACAGCCCTGGGTTTATTCAACCTCAGTCCTACCTTTTAGCAACTGAATGGCCTCCAGCATGCTCCTTAACCTAACTGTGCCTTAGTTTCCTCTTCGAAAAAATGTAAGCAGCACAAGTATCAACTTCATAGGGTTGTGGCAGGACCTGGCTGAAATAATTAAACCTAGCGGCTTCGGCCAGAGCCAGAAATAGAGTGAATGCTTAACAGGTGGTGGTAATTCACAGCCAAGTAGCTGCGCCTCAAAAAGCTAGCCCTCGTTATTTCCCTCCTCCCTCCCACACACTGAGGGGTGACACATCAGAGGGTGAGCCCTAAGAACCCAAAGGCAGGGCACACTCAGGCTCCCTGGCCGCCCTGAGGAACACTTCAGGTCGACGGCCCTGGAAAGCACGCAGCAGCGCCCACAGGGAGCACTGGCGGGCCAGGCGGCGGTCACGTGACCCGCATGCAGTTCTTAAAGAGGACGGTATAAATAGCCCCTCTTATTAATAGAGAAGCCTGGCCGTCCAGGCCCCCTGGCTGGAGGCCCTCCGGGTGGGTTTTCCTCAGAGCTGTGGGCAGTGAAGGCTGTGTGGCTTGGCAGCAGCTGCTCGAGTGTCCCTGCGGCCTCTAGGGGCCTCCAACAGGCTTGCTTTCTCGCTCCAAGCGGCCAGCGATGGACTGTGGTTCCGGGCCTCCAAAATAAAACCACTGCTAAACCACCGCCTGCTTGCTTGGCCAGCCTGTGGTTCCCCTCTCGCTGAGGTTTCCAGACTCAGAGGGCTGTGCAGGGGTTAGGAGAGCTGACAGCTCCCGGGAAAGCCTCGAACCCAGTTAGTTTAGAAGCAATTTGTAGGCCAACTAGAGCTTTCTGCTTTACTTCCAAGTCGTCTTCCACCTCCCCACCCCTCCCCTCCTCACAGCCCCTTGACTGTCTGCTTCCAGGATGGATTAGAACTCCCTCCGGCAAACGCCTGGATCTTTATCAGCGACAAGTTCCACTGCTCTGGGCTCCAGGGAACCCACCTACTAGTCCATCCCAGTGTGACACGAGGGACAGCAGGTGGTCACAGTGGTAGAAGGCTCAACCAACTGGCCCTTCAGGGTTTGGTTCTTAATAATGCACCAAGCTTGGGGGTTGTGTGGCTCCCAAAGTAGCAGAAGGGAAACGACACAGTACCTCCCCATGTGCGAGGCCTTGGACCTCACTTCCAATGAACAACTACAGTACTATCGATAACGTGCCCACATACGTCCATGCTGCAGAAAGGGAAAAGCAGCAATGAGCTGCTTGGTAACTTGTCGAGGGACGCAGACCGGTGAGGGGCACAGCCAGAACTCAAACCCAGGTCTGTCTGCTACTAAAATGTGTGTCTTTCCCACTAGGTCACATGGTATCCGAGAGATGCGGTCTGTCTTTGCGACTACACGCAGGAAGGTAGTGTTGCCACACAAGGCACGGGACAGGCGTCCGCCTGGGGGAGCGCAGGCCCTGCTTACCACTTGCTGTGCAATTCCAGCCAAGCCCCCACACTTCGGTTCCTTCAACTGAAGTCCTGCAAAGGTGGCAGTGACAGCAAGGAGCGGAGCAGCGCTTAGGCCAATGGCTAGGAAAGGTCTACCCTCACGAGCGCATTCGCGGGACGGAGGAGGACAGTCACACAGATGACAAACAGCACAGGACGCAGGTAGGAGCCTCACGCTGCTCACAAATGGCGACAGCCATTCTGAGGAGGGAGAAAAGTGCAGCCGGAGGGAGAAGAGGCTGGACAAGGAGGACAGTGCACGGGGGACAAGGGGTCCGGAGGAGTAAGAGGAAACAGTCTGGACCTAGAAAGAGAAGACTGGCAAAGAAAGAGTGATACCAGGAGATAAACACTGGATTTTCGGTCTTTCAAATCTTCAGGTGAAGGCTGCAGGTTAAGCGAGGCGTGCGGGAAGTTAGGGCAGCACGCTCCAGCGTTCCACTTAAGCGCAGGTCTGGGGCTCAAATGGACTGGAGTTCAACTCTCAGCTTCACCACCCTTCCAACACTGTGCAGGTTTATTTAGCCTCTCTGAGCTTCTGTTTCCTCCTCTGTTAAGTGGAGGAAGTCACTGTGAAGAAAGTAATTTGTGTCACAGAGGTGGAACAGGGACTGCGTGAGGTAGCACTCACCCAGGGGTTCGGCTCGGGCGCTGCTACGATGGCTGGACTGTTGCCAGGCAAGAAAATTATTTTAAGACTCATAACCAGCACCCCCAGTGAAGGAAACAGGTGGAAGTCCGATGCTCTCAGTTCCAGATCTGGGTGGGGTGTAAGTTCCAAAAAGCACCAAGCAGAAGGGAACGAAAAGCCAGAGGTCAAGGGATCCAAAGCAAAAGCGGAAAGCCCACGTGGGGAAGGAAGAAATGTAACAAGAGAGCTGGAGAGAGAACAACATGGAAAATGTTCGCCGGAGCATCCGGCACAAGTCCAGTTGATGGCGGTCAATGATGGTTCCAACTATAACCCAATACAGCCCTCCAGGACCCAAGCCCTGGTCACAGCCCCTCCTGTCATGCATGCCAGGCACGGTCTCTGGTCCTGTTCCTTCCTGGAGCCCTGAATTTATATTTCCTCTAGCCTGCATCATTCACATCAGTTCAGGTGTGACCCTCCTGACCACCGGCGCTCCGTTACCACACCTCCATAATTTTAAAAGAAAAGAGCCTCCTATGACCCTGTCCTATTCCCCCCTTAACACTTACCACCAGTACATCTTACTATTTCCTTGTCCAGCGTATGTCTTCCCCCACCTTAACATAAGCTCTGTGAGAGGAGAGATTTGTCAGTAGGGCTGGGACTGGGTCAAGTGGGGCAGGACACACAGTGGGGCATGCCCAAAACCTCAGTGGCCAGGATCAAAGATATTTTAACGCGGTGTTCTTAAAACATCAAAATGAATGCAAAACAAAATCCACGACAAACAAAATATCAAGGTTTTCACATCAAGACAGGGTCATATCTTCGACAGTGCTGTGTCAATTCGTGCTAGAGACTGGAGCCAAAGGAAAGATCAGGAATGCTGATCCTGACTTTACGTAAACCGTGTGTTTTATTCACCAAAGATTTTGTCTTGCCTTTGTGTTGAAATTTTTATTTATTTGCTTATTTTCTTTGAATGTCTCTTTTTGAGAGCGCGTGTGTGTCAGTGGGGGAGGGGTAGGAAGAGGGAGAGAGAGAATCCCAAGCAGGCTCTGTGTCGTCAGCACAGAGCCCAACTCCAGGCCTGAACTCTCGCACTGTGAGATCATGACCTGAGCTGGAATCAAGAGTGGGACGCTTAACTGACCACGTATTGGTATTTTAAACACTGTATTAAAACATTCTTCATCTCGGATGCGGAGTTTGTGGCATCCCCTTAACCGTGAGCACCTGACATCAACACCTCACTTGCCTCACCCCAGTCGTAGCCCCCATCTGTCTGCCCTACTCGTTCCTGTATCCCCAGCGCCCAGAGAAGTGCCTGGCACACAGGAAGTACTCAAGTCAATGTTAAATGAAAGCTTAAATGATGCCAAGAGAAATACCCCAATTTCAATTTTGTCCAATTCTAAAAGAAAATCTCTACGCTTTGAGACTTAACACACAGAGTCGAATATCCTAACCACGAACAGTAAAGACAGCCTAGGTCCAGAAAAGGCACTGGCTCCTTGATGGACTGGGTTAATCACGCTGGGTGACCGTGATGGGCTCAAGTGTGTCTCCTTAAAATCCCTATTTTGAAGTCCTAGCCCTCAACACCTCAGAATGTGACTATATGGGGAGACGGAGCCTTTAAAGAACTTGCTAAGGTAAAATGAGGTCATATGGATGGGCCCTGACCCAATACGATTGTGTGTCCTTTTAAGAAGAGGACATTTGGACACACAAAAGAGGCACCAGGGACACACCCATATGAAGGAAATGCCACCAGGGAAGGCGGCAAGGAGGAGGCCATCACAAGCCCAGGAAAGAGCCTCGCAGGAAACCAACCTGGCAGGATCTTGGTCTTGGTCCTCCGGCCTCCACAACTGGGAGAAAATAAGTTTCTGTTGCTTACATAACAATAGTCTGTTGTATTTAATTACGGTAAATTAGTGCAGTGACCTACCTCAGACTTCTTTGCTCCCTCCAATGGCTGTTGACCTTATAGGAAAATTAAGGTCCTGGACAGAGTATTCCCAAGGGCTCCTTCCAACTATGACGTTCTTTTACTTTGGAAGTTTAAACATTTTTTTAAAGAGACATAGAAGTCATAAACACAATTTGGACAATGTGGACACGGGGGTTGGGGGTAGCTGCACCAGCTAATGAAATTAAATTTCCTCTAGATAAATCACCCAGCAATGAAATCAAAGAATAATAAACAAGGGCTTTTATCACTCACACATAATGACCAAAGTGTGTAAAGCACTTATCTAATAAGATCTACTGAAAATACCTGACAATAAAAGCACCGGGTGAATAATTTATGGACTATCCATGTGTAGTAGTTTTACATAAAAATTAAAATGAGACAGTTTTAATATTTTAACGTACATGATGAAGTAGTCACAAAATAAGTCTTTACATATTGTGCTAGTTTCTAAATTTTCTGCAGTAGTTATGCATGACTTATGTAGAAGTTTCCCAAAAGTCCCCGTGGAACTGAAATTCCTGATAACACTGACATCTACGTTACAAGCAGAATTCTTTAGCCAAGAAGAAGGAAAGAGTGATGGCTGATTTAAAGGGCACTGCACAGAGGCCGGGGGCTGAGAGCTACAAAGGCAGTAGCAATGTCTGGCTCTGTTTGGAGATGGGAGGGGAAGAGCGAGCCTCTGTTGTCCACTCTTCTCTACCTGTTTCCTGGGATGCAGAAGGGGTGGGCTGGCCCGCATGCACCTGCTGAGCGGGCTGCTCTACCTCCCTGGCAAATGCAGGGAAGTACCACTGAGGTATGCCAACACAGCTGGTCCACAAGGTTTCCCACAAGGGAGGGGACCCTCCTAGACATCCACCATGCTCCGCGATTGCTCATGGATTGTAGCACACCCATTGCCGACTGCCTAGGAAGAGAGAGAGGCTGCAGCCAAGGAGCTCAGTAAGCCGTACAATCTGTCACCAACAGCCGGTACGCAAACGTTCTTTCCAACAAGGTTAGACCGCTGATCCCAGGAAGTGAGCAACGTGGCAACAGGAGAGGGTTTCCCAAGGAGCTCTGAGTGCCCCACGCCCAACCGCAGGTTTAAAAGAAAATACTCACACTTCCTGTAGATTCGGCAAGTCCTCAAAGCCCGCAGGATCAATCTCAGAAAGTCTGTTGTAACTCAGGTTTCTGGTCAAGGAAGAGCATTAAAAAAAAAAGAAAGAAAGAAAGAAAGTTAAATCAGCATGCAGCATTGTACCCCAAATTCAGCAATCTTTCTACTCCGCGCCCACAGGCCCTCTCCCTTAGAATTGCTCCTATCCCGTACAGGACTGTTAAGTCACCTTATCAGTAGTGACACTGACAGACCTTGCTTCTCCTCACTTGTAACCATCAACAAGTCACCGTGAAAATCTCAATCAATGAGGCTGGCTAAACCCAAATGGATTTCAATCCGTATCATTTCACCATTTGGCAACTTTTTTGATTTTTGATTTTTTGATTTTTTTGAATGACTTGGACATTTGCCCTTTTTAAATTTTTTTTGATCACCTTACCTCTTAATCTCTTTTTTTTTTAAGTTTATTCATTTATTTATTTTGAGAGAGAGAACAAGTGGGGGGGGGGGGGAGAGAGAGTAGAGGACAGAGGATCCAGAGTGGGCTCTGTGCTGAGAGCAGAAAGCCCAATGTGGGGCTCAAACTCACCAACTGTGAGATCATGACCTGAGCTGAAGCCAGATGCTTAACCAACTGAGCTACCCCAGCACCCCTCCACCAGGAAACTTTTTTTTTTTTTTTAAAGTTTATTTATTTGTTTTGAGAGAGAGAAACAGAGAGACAGAAGGGGAGAAACAGAGAGACGGCGGGGGGGGGGGGGGAATCCCACATAGGCTCCACGCCATCAAAACAAAGCCCAATGCAGGGCTGGAACTCACAAACTGCAAGATCATCACCTGAGCCAAAACTGAGAGTCTGACGCTTAACCAACTGATCCACCTAGGCGCCCCTCTGTTTGGCAACTTTTAAAGAAATTCTAAAGTAAGCCAGACCTCCACCTACATTAGAGTGTGCCGATCCTAAAGTCCAAGGCTGGATCAGATCCAAGGCTATTCTAAATGGCATTTTAAAAATTAGTATTTTACTCAAGCATCAAATATCAAGCAATAGTAAAGAAAAAAAAAGAGGGGTCAGGAACTGACCCTTTACTGTCTACAATCAGTGGCTCTCAACCAGGGATGACATTTGGCAATATCTGGAGACATTTTTAGTTGTCACAACTACAGGAAAAAGGGGGGCGGGAGGCTTGCTACACACATCCAGTGCGTGGAAACCAAGGATGCTGCTCAGCATCCTACGATGGGCAGGGCAGCCCCTGACAACAATTATCCAGCTCTAAGTGTTCATGGTAATTATTCACGGGTTGAAAAACCCCTGCTCTAAGCAAGAACTTGCAACTAAAAATTGTTAAGATGCATACTCCAAGTTGAAGGACCTGTTTTGAAAGTGGACACCTTTCAAGTCCCTAATCATAAGACTATCCATGAACACACGGCATGCCTATCATCAATGAGTAAATACTGCGAGGGACAGTCACACAGGAGATTCATGGCCAGTTTGAACAAAAGGCAGTGAAAACCTCGCACGCGAGCAGCTTTCTGGAGAAGACGGCATCTGCCACGATCATTCAGGAAGTGCATCTCTCCGCTCTCACCCCCCAGCTCTACCCTGAGAGGTGCACGGAGCAAGCTGACCTGTGTTGGCTCAGCAGAGCTCTCGGGTCAGCCCTCAGCCCACACCAGCCTGATCTTTCAGAAGCAGAGATCCACAGAGACGTGGTCCAAATGGGCACTTGGTGCACGTTACGCCTGCTCCCTGCCACCAAAATACGCCCAGTCCCACGTTTGCCGAGCAGGTCAACGTTTTTCATCTCAGCTATTAATTCCACTGGCATCACTGCCAATTAACAGTACTGAGCATCATGAGTTTCCGGTCGATCATCTACACGGCACGTAAGTGGCAACTGGCTTTTAAACTCACTCCCTCCAGAGACATTCCAATCAATGCTAACCTAGAGCTGATGGCCATTTCTCTGACAACTCAAGACATTCATCTAAATAAGAATCAGACGACACTTGAAATTAATGGTACATCTGTGTTCAGGGCACAGCCTGAATTAAAAGCAATTTGTCCAGAGATTATGTTACTATAAAAACTGAAGGTGATAATTTTTTAAACCACATATTGAAGTCAAGCGTGAGCTTGTCTGTGCTTGGGGGTATTTATGATTGGGTTCACAGAAATCAACAGGTTAGACTTGAAAGAGAAAATCCACAAATGGAGAGCAAACCCCTCCCCCCCATCAGAGGGGGACAGACTGAAATTTTATTCTATTTTGAGCACATTATCATCAACAAAGGGGGGGTGGAAATACTTTTTCTGGGTTTGGAGATAACGTGAGTTTACAATGTCTACAACGTTTGTGTATCATCTGAGCTGGAGGAGACATCAAGGGAAGACTCAGAAATCAGAAAGGCCGGAGGCCTGGAAGGCAAGTAAGTCACAAGGCCGGCCACCCTGCCAGGTGTGCAAAGAAGCTTGACACAACAGTGCCGGCTTGCCCATCAACGGGGGGCGTTTGCTCCTGTCTCCAGACACGAGGGCAATGCAGACCAGTCTTCTCCATTTCCAAGAGAAGCTTAAATTCTGACTTGTTAGGTGAAATCTTTTTAATTCTTACAAAACAGAAAAAAGAAACTAACTCGGGATGGGCCAAACATAACGTACCTGCAGGCCATATCTGGACTAATGACCACAGTTGTTAACCTCACATCTGGGCCGTTGACTCTTCAGGCAATTAGGTCCAAAAGGAATGTCTTGCTTCTGGCTTATATACATGGCCAGGGGGGAAACCAGTCTCAGGCAATCAACTGGGAAACTATCTGGAATGAAATTACTTCCCTTATGTCCACATTCTTCACCAACTTGGTATTAGAAGAAAACCACTTTTATAATGTTTATTTTGAGACAGAGAGAGAGAGCGTGCGCGCAAGGGGCAGAGAGAGAAGGAGAGGTAGAGAGGGAGAGAATCCCACGCAGGCACCACACTGTCAGCGCAGAGCCCGATGTGGGGTTCTACCTCACAAACCGTGAGATCGTAACCCAAGCCGAAATCAAGGGTCAGACGCTTAACTGACTGAGACACCCAGGAGCCCCGGAATAAAACCATTTTTAAAGCATGACACTGCTTGGTCCATCATTCTTCTAAAGAGCAGACAACACTTATTTAAACTTCAATAATGTGTAAATTCTGCTTTTTAGACAAGGCTATTTGCAAAAGGGTCTTCTGTAAGCTAGCCTTATGAAGAAGCTGAACGGTGTCGGGACCTCGTGTTGAGATTCTGGTAAACAGCAGGGAAGATGAAGACGCCTATAAGTGGAAATTTAAGCTCTCACTTGGGTCAGCCTGGATGAGGCCAGTCTCTTGACTTTCAGTGAACTAGAAAAGCCATGTTATCAACAAGTGAGAGTCAGCAAACTGGTCCTCAAGGGGAATTCTCTCAGAGGGCCTCTGAGCAGTTACAGAGAGAAGACGGGTTGAAGCTCAGGTCCCCTGGAACAGCTTCCCCTTTTGGACCCAGAGCTGCCTAGCTTTGAGGTCTGAGAAGTGACCGGTCCTGAAACCTGCGACACGCTGTTGATCTTCACCTGCTTTACCAGGAGATGGGCAAAGTGTTTACTGGAGCCTCCTTGACCAGCATCATCTGCAACAAAATCTTCAGAGACATTTTCTGGTTTGCTCGTCTCAGCCAGACACACTCTCAGCATGTTTTGTTTTGTTTTGTTTTGACTGTGGTAAAATACACAAAATGTTACCACCTTAACCACTTTTAAGTGTGCAGCTCAGGGGCATGAAGTGCAGTCACACTGTTGTAGAACCATCACCTGCATCCGTCTCCAGAACCTTGTCATCTCCAACTGCAACTCAGCACCTCGTAAACAACGGACTCCCCATGCTCCCCTCCCCCCGACGCTGGCACTTCCTTTCTACTTTCTGTCTCTCTGAATCGGACAACTCTGGATACACGTAAGTGGAACTCTACAGTATTTGTCCTTTTGTGTCTGGCTTCCTTCACTTAGCATAAGGTCCTGAAGGTTTGTCCATGTTGTAGCATGTCAGAATTTCCTTCCGTTTTAGGGCTGAATATTATTCTATTTTGTGTGTGTCTACAGACACATAGCCTGTATTTTGTTTATCCGTTCAACAGCTAATGGACATCTGAGTTGTTTCAGATGGGCTACTTGGGCTATTATCAAGAATGCTGCTATCAGCACTGGGTTGGTTTTTTTCCCCCCCTCCCACTATAATTTTTTATTGAGACATCACCGACATGTACCATTACATTAGTTTCAGGTACACAACATAATGATTTGATATCTCAGCATAATATTTAAATAGAGTTTTTTTAACCCTTTGACTGCTATGTTCATTAACATCACTCATTTCTCAACAATTGAAGAAATGCACTTTTCAGC
Organism: Panthera uncia; assembly: GCF_023721935.1. NCBI lineage: Eukaryota > Metazoa > Chordata > Mammalia > Carnivora > Felidae > Panthera > Panthera uncia. The sequence continues at coordinate 32,445,619 of NC_064816.1, forward strand.
CCAAGGATTGTGCAGAGAAGGGTCTGAATTCTCATCTCGGGTCAGAAGAACAATCAAAGGGTTAATGGCGGGGGGGGGGGGGAATCTTTCATGAGGTCTTTCTTTCAGGTGGCAGCTGACAGGCACACAAATCTAAAGCATCTCACTTATTTCTTCAAACACGATCGCCCCTTACCAGGCCCGGCATGTGAATGTGTCTTCAGTTGAAAGTTTCAGATTCTCCTGTCAAAACAATTCATCTGTCAGCAGGACAGATGCTGTCAAAAGCATTTCTGCACCTTTCAGTAGCAAAGAGGACTGGAAAGAAACCTCAGGGAATTTAGTTACTGCCAATTGCAGCTTTCACTAAACATTTTGTCAGCCATTGTCATAACAGAAATGTTCCCCGTTCTGGTACAAAGGGTGCGCGGATCTACCAACAATTGAGCCGAGCCGTAGATATTCTTCAGCTAATCCGCTGAAAGATGACCGTCCGGCCCACCGTCTGGAGAACACACAAGAGGCACCTCTGCAAAGAACAGCTCAAGTTGTAGCCCGGTTTTATCTGGGTCCGAGAAGCAAACTGTTTTAACAGTGCCCGGCCACAATCTGCTTGAGGAACATTTCTCCTGACAAAGGACCCCCACCCCCCGACCCCACTGATTTAGAAGCACTGAGTCTTTAAACAGCTGAGCCATCCCCACCATTATGGAAACCTGTGCAGTCCACTTCGGGAGCCACTAGCCACGCGGCTACCGACATTTACACTGAAAGTGATCAAGAGTACACAAAATGAAGAGTTCAGTTCCTCAGTGTGAAACCTGTACTCCAAGTGTGCAACCACCACGTGTGGCTACTGGCTACTGAAAGGCACAACGCAGACAGAGGGCATTTCCTTCATGGCTGAGATTTCTGTTAAACTGTGCTGCACTGAAATCATGGCAGGAATTAATACATATTTAAAGTGAACTGGCACTGACAGAAGAAACTTGGATCTCAAAAATAAATTTGAATTTCCCAATAATTCAAGAGCTGGGGTGGGGCGGGGAAGGGGGCGGTGTGCCTGGGTGGTTCAGTCAGTTAAGCGTCTGACTCTTGATCTCAGCTCAGGTCTTAATCCTGATCAAGGTCATGAGTTCAAGTCTCGTGTTGGGCTTTGCATGGGGTTCCGCGTTGGGCACAAAGCCTACGTTAAAAAAAAAATTGCAGTGGGGGGATGGACACGGATGTTAGCAGACACCTTTTGGGCACACCAAAAGGGATGGTTCTTAACCATCCCAACAGAGGACAGGGCCTTTGAAAATTCAATTCACGAGGAAGACACTCTTAATAAAAATGCCCCCTAGGGGCGCCTGGGTGGCTCAGTCGGTTAAGCGTCCGACTTCAGCTCAGGTCATGGTCTTGCCGTCTGTGAGTTCAAGCCCCGCGTCGGGCTCTGTGCTGACAGCTCGGAGCCTGGAGCCTGTTTCAGATTCTGTGTCTCCCTCTCTCTCTGCCCCTCCCCCGTTCATGCTCTGTCTCTCTCTGTCTCAAAAATAAATAAAACGTTAAAAAAAAAAAAAATTTAAAAAATGCCCCCTGAGTGTAATTCTATAGGTTTAATCAGTATTTACATAATCTGGCCAGCATCTTCCTGGATTACAACCAGAACCACGTATTACAAACCTGGCAAACCCTATTCAAAGCTGGAGAACAATAATTCATTGACTTGCTGGAAGTTGAGCGATTAAAAGTTCCGTTTGCTTGTGAAGGAGCCATGGTGAGACCTGAGCCCAACGACATTGCTAGCACTTCATGGTCAAATACAGGCACTGCTCACCGGCCACTGACTACACACACACACAACCTCCAGCTCGGAAGGGCAGCACAGCCAGCGCACGGCTGTATTCTTCAACATTAAGGCAAGTCGTAACTCACAGTAGAAGGAACTGGTCCTAAATCTGGGACAAGCACTCCCTGGGGAGTGAGGTTTTCCTGTTCAGTTTGGTTGTCAGGCCAGCCTATTTGCCATTACTCAACCCCGTCTGGCCTCCTGAACGTCGCGGTACTTTGCGTATTTTGAGCCTTCAGATGTTTGCTAAACCAAATAACACAGCCTGGAAGACAAGTGTGAAGCGATCCAATGAGCCATCTAAGGGCGCACCATGGGGGCGCCCAGGACTCGCCTGGAAACTCCTTGTTTGTCCGGAAACCTGGGCCCCAGTGGTACATCTCTGCTCACCTCAAAAACTGCACTGCTTGCTACCTATTAGTCACCTGGGGCGCCTGGGTGGCTCATTCAGTTAAGCGGCCAACTCTGGATTTCAGTTCGGGTCATGATCTCCTGGCTCGTGGGTTCGAGCCCCATGTCGGGCTCCTTCCTGACAGCGTGTAGCCTGCTTGTGATTCTCGCCCTCCCTCCCTCTGCCCTTCCCCCACTGGTGCTCACACTCTCTTTCAAAATAAAAAAATAAACATGAAAAAAAAAAAAATAAGAGAGAGAGTCTCCTACTTAGAACTCCCTGGGAAAAACTGATGGGTCCTTTCAAATTTCAAGGGGTGTGAGTGAGGAAGAACATACAACTTGCGAAAGTTACTTAATCCCTTAAGCTTTTAAGGCCATGTCTGCTGCATTTTTACCTTCTGAGAAATTCCGTGTGGTACACATCAAGTTCCAATGAGATCACATTATGTTCCCTAGACCCACGTTATAAGGTTTTATGAGACTAAGTGATTTCTTTTTCAATCTGCAATGTTGAATGCTCATTCTATCTTTTTTTCTGTTATGATGCTTCCAAAAGCCACAACTGAATAGGCTGATTATATGCATTAAAGGCTTATACTGAGAATAATAATTAAAATTGCATCTCAAATTGGAATTTTTTCCTCTGGCATCCTCACCCAAGAATTGTCTCTCTTCAGTACGCTCAAGTAGCCCCATAGTCCCTAAACTGAGGCCTGGAAAAAGAAACACATTCTGCACACAATCAAATGCACTATCATTCAGCTATCAATTCACTACATATGCTCATTTTGTTTTTTTGGTTTTTTTTTTTTAATGTTTATGTTTGAGAGAGACAGACAGAGCATGAGTGGGGGAGGGGCAGAGAGAGAGGGAGACACAGGATTGGAAGCAGGCTCCAGGCTCTGAGCTGTCAGCACAGAGCCCAACGTGGGGCTTGAACTCATGAACCATGAGATCATGACCTGAGCTGAAGCCAGACATTTAACCAACTGAGCCACCCAGGTGCCCGGACATATGCTCGTTTTGTAAGCTTTTGGTCAAGAATGAATCAGTAATGAATCACTTCAATTTCTGAAAATGTTACACTGATAATTCTCTATGCACATGAGGCTTGCACGCAACTGAAAAGAAGAGATAATACACTCTAGCCACATAAGGACCCCGCAATGAGTGACTGCTTTTACTCCTTAAAATCAGCAACAGAAACCAGTGTGAACCTCTGAATTCTAATGCTTAAGACATTACCTGAGAGAAGTCACCTGTGCCTGCTTCTATTATCCCACAGGACTTATGTGACCTTCTCTATCTTAAAGGTCCATACATCTTACCCGTGGATAATTCGAATACAGGTCTAAGTCTTGGTCCTGTAGCACCCAACAGATGTCAAGTTCAACAAGTATTCACTGAATGTCTGTGTAGAATGTATACTGCACTGTGCTAAGTTCTGATACCAATTGGGATAAGATCTAGTTTGTGACCTTATAGAATTTACAGCCAAGTGGTCAGATAAGACTGTGAACCGAATAATTACGGCCAAAGGCTCTAATATGACAAGCATCTTGGGAATGATGCCAGTTGGTGGCTCTTGGGCCAAGGCAGAACTGCAGGGAAATTTGTTGGTTTCTGACTGAAGGGTATTTGGAGAAAAAGTTTCATCAAAAAAATTAAAATGGCAGTTTCTCTTGAAAATAATTGCTGGGCCAGCATGCCTGATAGCTATCAGCTACATTTATTTTGCAGGTACTCCAAATGACCGCAGACCTCACCGCTCTTATTGTCTCACCCAAGACCTCGTGACTCATTGACACTATCTGCCTGTTCCCGGGGGAGTACCGTCGTCTTCGGTACGGATACCACCGAGTCCAGATGGTGCTCAAAGCAGGGAAGGTTAGCTGTGAGGAGGAAGGTTAATCAGGAAATGCAAGGCCTTAGCGAACCCTGGAAAAAGACTAGAAAAGGAGCATGGTTTTTGAGGAAGAATACTGGGAAATAAGGCCCGCAAAGTAAAATAAGCTGTGGCGAGTATGACACTAGATGAACAAAAGGCCAAAAAGTCAGAACCTCCTAGAAAGGAGAAGGGCAAAACGTGAACAGTTTCGGGGCAAAGTAGAGAAAAGGAGCCCATGTCGTCAGATCACAACCCACCGGTTATGTCAAGGGTTACATAAACCTAAACAAAGCCCAGAGCCAGGCCCCTCGTGACCATTAATCTACAGGGCCATTTAAAGTTGATTTCCAGAGTAGTTGCTCACCTACTCAAAAGTTTTGATCAAAAGAATCAAGAGCCCCACCTCCTCTGAAAGTAATCAGCATTAGCTTTCTATAACATCCCTTAAAGCAGCAGATCTGAGGATCTATTTTTCCTACCCAAATCTTGGTTTGGCTGAAGAGACAAAATAATTGAGTGTATTTCGTCTCCTGCTTGGTTGTGGCGGTGGTCCTGGAGGGGAAGCCCACAAACAGCCCGTAACGCTCTCTTGGTACATTTGGTGTGTGCATCATTAACCCCTAAAGATTAATTAATTTAATTAAGAGGAGGTACTCTGGCCTCACCAGCTCTGCAGTTGGTGGGTATTTCACAAACAAAGGGAATTTGAGCAGGAAATAGCTGCTGGCCACAGGCTGACCCTCCCACAAACCCGTCACGTAGGGAACGCCACCCATGACCACCCCAGCAGGGAAGAGGTGGCCACAGCCACCATTTGGTTTTGCTATTACAGAAGTGGCTGTGCAGTGACTTGGAAATGGGGAGGCGAGGAGAGAGGTCGAGAGTCTGGTCACCTACTTTATATTTTATCGTCTCTGAAAAGGGGTCACAAATTTGCCCTCTCAGAGAGTCCTTGAGCTCTACAGGACTTTCCGCACTCATCGCGCCCACGATAGGACCGGTGCACCCTTGCCTCATCAATCTCTTGTCCAACGTGGCCCTCATGTCCTGAGGCACCAGGCGGTCCAGTGCGAGCAGTAGGCTCATCAATCAGGAACTAGAGGAGAAGGAAATGAAGCAAGAGCCGTAGTCACCTCTGGCACCACACTTAGGGGCCTGAGCTCACGCAGTGAAAGGATGGAGGGGGACTCTCCTCAATGAAAACCTTGCTCTACTGAAGCAGGAAACAGAGACTTCTGCTTCTGTACAGTTAAAACAAGTCCGCCAAAGGGACAGGAAGTGAGGGACACATGAATCTAGGGGATAAATGTGGACTCCTTACTTCACCAAGCGCTCTGTGAAGTCGACCAGTGCCCTCTGGTCATGGATTACGGTTTTTCTTTCCTAACACCTCCACCTGAAGCCCTTGGCTCTGACACACATCTGCAGGAAGATTAGCTTCCTGTAGAACCACCACTGCAAAATGGAAGGTGTTTTACTAAAAGCACGATGCGGCTTCAAAATTCATGAACTTTGGTTTCACGTACGAAAGATGCAAACTAGCCATGTCCTATAAACCCTCCTTCGATTGAATGCGTCACGCAACAGAATTGTGTAAACGTTGGCCCAACCACCAACTCTAAGTGACACTGTGATCGATTTCCTTTCCCAACACACTGAAATGATTCTCCACTTAACACTGAGTGATTTCACACACTTTGTGCCCTCACTCAAGGGCTCTGGGAGAGGAAAATAACTGTTTTAACACAGCCCCATAAAATAGCACTCTTGGTCACAAGAACAGGGTGGTCAAATTCCAAGCCTGTCTTTCTGGCAGAAGGTACGGCCGAGGATTTCACCAGGATAAAGGGATCAGGAAATTCTATACCAGTGACTCTGGATTCTTCAGAAATGAAACCTCTAATACTCCAATAACATATTACTTCCCGAGCACTACAGACACACATTAAAATATTCAAAACAAACAAAAAAACTCCTTCCCTCCATCTGAGTCATTACACGCCCTTCTCAACCGTCTTGTTTAGGAGTTTCCCAAAACCAGGAAAGCGTCGAGGCATTTGGTGGCTTTCTGAACCCCCATTTCTGACGACGCACTCTCTAACATGAAGCCAGTCAATGAAAATAATAGTACACAAACCTCATGTTACAGAAGCACATGCCAAAAATAAAAAATAAAACTGCAGTAACTCTCACCTCTGGACATGTAATGACCGGGGTTTGTTGTTGTTAACGAGAGTACAGCTGATCACGGAACAACATGGATTTGAACTGTGTCGATCCACTTATACACAGATTTCCCCTTCCTTATGATTTCTTCATAACATTTTCTTTTCTCTAGTTGACTTTATTGTAAAAATAGGGTACGTGATATACACATAACACAAAATACGTGTTCATCAACTGTTTATGTGATCGGTAAGGGTTCTGGTCAACAGTCAGATATTAGTGGTTAAGTTTTGGGGGAGTCAAAAATTATACACAGATTTTCAACTGTGCGGTCGTGGTGGGGGAGGTGGTACCCCTTACCCCCTCCTCCACTGTTCAAGGGTCAACCGTATTTAGAAGGGTGATTTTAGGCAAATATACTTTGGGGTTACAAAAGAGCAATATATAGTAAGTTGCCTAACTGTCTCCCTTAAAGCAGAGGAAAAAGGAAATGAAAGCTTTCTGTTTTAAGCAAATACATCTGTCCAAACAACAGCTTACCTTACTGTTATCAGCATCTCTTTCCTCCCCTGCCCACACACACAGAAAACTTAAGGGACAAATGACATAAGCGAGTGTAACTACCTTCCCAGGCTGAGCTACTCATAAGGAAAATCCTTCTGGGAAGCAAGACATTCCCAAGGGTATGCACTGGAGTCCTCAATCAGCTTCCCCTGGGATGGACGTGCATGTTTCATTTTTCCAACTGAAATCACACCCACTACTCACTAACGTCTGACATCTCTTCAGGCCCGTGTGAAGCCAGAGCATCCAAAATCTATAAACCAAATAAGAAATCTAGGGGTACTTGTACTTATCACGACACTCAACGTTATCAACAGGTTAAGTGCAAAGTTCCTTCAAATATTACCAATGCAATATCCTCTAAGCTTTCAACATCATCTTCTAGATTTCAAATATTCAAAAGTTACCTTCTGGGTTTATCCTCCCTTCCTTTCCCAGCTACCTCAAAACTTAAAAATGAAGATCCCTCAGATACAGAGAACAGATCCCTGGTATTAAGTCAGCCAAAGTCAAAAACTCAATTTACCCACAACTTTTCAAGAATACATCCCGTTGTATTACAGGGAGGCATGAGAGTGTCTCTAGCTAAGTATCTTAAAGAAAATGCAGTTTTAATAGGTCAGCCTCATGAGTAACAGTTAAGTCGCTGACTTTATTAGCTAGCTTATCAACTTGGGCTCTCATTCTGTCAATTTTTCCGTTGGGCTTTTTAAAGTTTATGTGTGTCATGAAATGCCTGGCCGAAGCCAAAAGGCAAAGTTTTTCTTTCGACGATACAAAGATGTCATGAAATGCAGTAAACTTAAAAGCCCATCTACACGGTTTTCCTGGGGCTGCGAAAATTTCTCTGGCCCTGGTTGCTGAATGGCTGAGAAGACACAAGGTCAAAGTGCAACAACCACACAGTATTGCAACATGCATTATCTTACACAGACTGCTTTCTGCTAATAAAATACGGCACTTCCTTTTCACTGAAATTACAAGCACAAAGAATCAGATGCATGGGACTTCCATCCTTGAACATATGAAAGTGTTACTATGGCAAACAGCAAGCTGTCTGTGAAAATGACGGAGTCATAATATACTTCCATTTCTGCTGCTTTTTAAAAATCATTCACCAAGGCCTCTAAAAAGATGCCTCCCCTCTTCCACATGGGCCAGTTACATTCAGTGAGGCCCAGTGCATCATCACACGCAGAGGCCCTCATGTAGGTGCCCTTCTCCCCTCCTCCCTGTCCCAGGCCAGTCTGCAATTCCAGGTCACTGACTCCCAAAGGTGTGTCTTAAAGGGTGGGTCCTAACGGTAAATTCCGCTTGCTAAGCTATACATTAACCAAATAACAAATACTGGCACCTATGGGATGGGAGTCTGTTTTTCAAGTAAATCACCACCAAAGTTGATGAAAGCCCTACCGGTAACCAACCGTAAGGGACTCCCTTTGGAGCCCCAGGTTCAGGCTGGGGAAACCTCAGTAACACCAGGTGTGGATATTCCGTGTGGATACTCTGTATCCTCTCCGCGTGCTAGGGAGAAGTAAGAGCCATTCAGGTCCCACCTCAGCAGGACATCAAGGCCCACAGGCCCCACCAAACCCAGACAGCAGCCACCTAAGGCAGCTGCCCTATGACCAGCTGGGACATCTTTGAGTTACAATGCTGGTTATCCAATGAACCCACAGGCAGCCCCCACCCCTGCTTCCACAATCACTCCTTTTTAAAGATGATCTAATCAAAGCAGACTTGGTTACAAGTATCTGTTCAGCTTCCCTTAGTCAAATAACTACAGCTCCGCCTCCTTCTAATAAGCTCACTACCTTTTCTCGAGGGGAGAGGGGGAATCTCAGAGGAGGGGTTGAGGCTCCCTGCATAGGGCACACTAACAAAACTGGCATCGCTCTGCCTCTTCGGTTAGAGGGCAGTCTGGTTCCTCGCCACGAGATACAGGAGATCAAATAAAGGATGGCTGGAGGTGTGGCACAGTCGGCTCCGTAAGGCACGGAGCTTCGATGGCCAACCTGTCTTCCAGCTAAGACTCCTCCAGACGACTCCCTTCTCCTCACTCCCCCCTGCCCCGGCCCCCTGCACCCCTTCTAAAAGACCCTCCGGGCCCAGGTCTGCCCCACATGGCCACACAAGCATGACTCTGCAAAACTGCGCTGGCAACTTACTTTGCCTGCCGCGCACTCGATGGGGATCGATAAACCAGAGCGGGTTTGGATTCGCTTAGATTTAAGCTTGCACAAGCACAAAGAGAAAACCACCCACTCTCAAACCCAGAGAGCTACTGCAGAAAGCACCTGCACAAACCTGTCAGGGTGGTTTATAAGGTCACAAGCGCCTCAGAAAAGATCTTTTATTCCTAGGGCCATGAGACCAATGGTCGGCCTGCCACACTGCTGGTGTCAATATTTATCTAAGGCCTAGGTATTCATGATGGTATAAACCAGGCACTTTTTCAACTTATTCATTCACGTAATTTACCACTACAAAGCCCCAAAACAGAGATGCATTTACAGCTTGAATTTCTTTTCTTCCATTTCCATACAAGGAGGCTGGCTGTGGGGGCCCATGGTCTATGTCAGCAGAATCCCGGCAGTTTAAGAGTAAGTATTCTCAATGTATTTGAGAACTGCCCGTATCAAATGTCATTGCACCTGAGGACAATAAAGAGAGGGAAAAGGGAAACAAAGCGCCAGCTCTCTCCCCTCCCTTGGCATGCATGTTTTCTGCACTGCAAATGAGCAAAGCCTAGGCCTTGAAGTAACCAAACCCCTAGAACCACACCCAGGCATTTCTAAGTGTGACTTACACTGCAGGCTTAATCCAGCAACCAATATCCAAAGGTATGTAATGCTCAAAGGAAGACATGTGCTATTTATTCAACAGCCCTGTCTGGCCAGTTCCAATCTCCCTCCTCTTCAATCCTTTATGGGGTCTTCTTCCCTTCACCTGCAAATAAAGGTCTATATACAATGCCCCTTGCTAAGTAAAAGTCAGAAGGGATAACTAGTTTTACTAATGTGACCTTCAGAACTCTGAAAACAGCTGTGCATTGTAGAAACGAGGTTCACACATGGATTCCTCCAATCTCTCCCCCATCGAATCTCCTCTCTGCCATGGATGCTAATTGAAGCTCCCTCCATCAGCTATGCTGGCTTCTTCCAAGGAGACGCACTGCTGTGCTCCCACGGCAGGAGCGACGGGGGAGTGGCAACTTCAGGTTTTCATGCCAAGGAAACTGAGGCACGGGACAAAGATGGCTCTCTCTCCAGAGAAAAATTAAAGAACCTGAAAGCTCTCTTGCAAAGCAGCTGGGAAGTGACAGACTTCTGAAGCCAGCTACCTGTGATGCACTAAATCTACTTTTCTGATACAATATACACAATTCTTCCCAAGTAGACAGGTATCCCTACCAACCCCCTCACCAGGACTCTGTATACTCCATGTAGCCCAATAAAGATGATCATACTGATAGCTGCCAACAGGTTGCAAATCACTTCAGTTCCTTCATGAGCAAAATTATGATGGCAAGTGATGAGCTGTGATATATGATCCACGTGTGGCCTGTGAGGGGCCAACATTCCTACCTCTGCTTTAAATACGCCTGTGGAGTGAAAGCAGGCAAGCACTGAGCCCAAAATGGTAGCAGCTGAGGGTGTGGTCAGTTTTATTTTTTTCTTACATAAAAATATACACGACACTTAAGCAGCCAGTATTTCCTCACATACCCTTAAGTTAATAATTCACAAACCAACTGACATTCATCAAGGATCAGAAAATTTAAAGGTGGTTTGTGCAAACACTCATGTTCCTGCTCTCACTTAACAGCTGGTTTATTCAACTGATGGCTTCTGTTGCCCTTAGGGGCAGGTAGTACCTCAAAATGTTATTTGTGAAGGCAGTTATACACTACCCAGGTCACTTAGCTTCTGAGTTTCACAGTATCTAAACTCCATTAATCATTTTCCCCTCAGAGGGAACAGGTAGACAGTGATAGGAAGGCAAAGAGAGAGGACAAAGTTATCCCACTTTGCTGGTAACACTTTATTGTAATCATGCTCCCTCATTTCTAATCTGGTCCCTCCTAATGGACAATCCCCAAAGATGCCAAAACAATGCTGGAGCAGTAGGTATGGATGGAATACCGCTCATCTTAGAGGAAGGCTCTAGATCTCAGACCAGACGTCCTTTTCTACATAAGGCATGCCTCTCTGCCTCAGCTGCCCTCTAAAACCGAGGGCCTGATTCCCTCTGCCCTCAGACCTTATGCTCCCCACCTCTCTCCTCTCTTTCTGTGTGTGTGTGTGTGTGTGTGTGTGTGTGTGTGTGTGTGTGTGAGAGAGAGAGAAAGTATCAGTTTATTCTTACAGGCATGAAAATTACCAAGTGAGATTGATATTACAAAGAGAGAAACAAATTTAGGCACAATTTTTTCCCTCTTTTTGGAAAACACATTTCTAAACATAATTTAACAGTTTGAGAAGTCATGAAATAATGCATTTTATTTATTTGGGTAATAATGAGACATTCTTATAGCCATACTCTTGATTTTTTTACTTCATATGATACTGAGAATTTTTTTTAATTCTAATTTTTTTAATTATTTTTTTAAATTTACATCCAAATTAGCATATAGCACAACAATGATTTCAGGGAGAATTTTTTTTTTTTTTTTTTACTAGTTGACACAAAATCCTCTCTTTTTTGATCTCACTTGGTTTCACTCTCTCTAAAATCCTGCCTATGTGTGTTGAGAATAGGGGCAGGGAGAAGGAACCTAAGGAGCCTTTGCCAACCACTATTTGAGTGTCTCCATCCTGGTGCAGGATAGAAGGATTCTCCAGTTGTTGGTTATGTTAGTTTTTCAACCACAGGAAGTTCAACCTTGGAGGTGTGAGTGGCAAAGCTGTGAACCCTCTACAAACACACGACCCACAGGGCAGTCTATGAATCCACGATAGCTGCACAGCCATATGCACACCCATGAACCTTGTAAACGAGGTTACACATTAACTACCACACATCTCAAGGAAGATCCTATCACCTCCACCATCTCCACACCTGTGATATCTCACCTTTAAAAGGGCTTTCTGGAAATTGCTACCACGAAGTTTAAAATAAATGCATACAGGTCCATTTTCTAATTTTTGTTTTTAAGAAACGGCTCCTTTCAGCAGGTACAGATGATCCCTCAAAGGCATCAAGTGAACCCCCAGGAGGCAGAAAGTAACACCACACCCAAAAGATGTGTAGGACGGCCAACCGGTGGTTATTTCTACAAGTGTGTGTAGACAGATGTTTCAGGGACACAGAGGAACAGTGCCTGGGATAATTCACACAGCAGAAAAGCCAGTGGTCACTCACACTTGGTCTGGAAATTAACGAACACACACATGCTTATTAAGCACCGGCTGTATGCCAGGAATGGCTCTGGGTTCTAAGACCATGCTGCAGAAGCTGGCCTCTACCCACAAAAAGTTCACAGTCAGGAGGGGAAGACAGACGCTGAGGAGGTAACCAGAGATGTACTCTCAAGACTATCCCAGAATAAGATAGCAGCCACTCTTGCCTGCGTGTTCTAGGAAAGCCCTCTGAGGAAATGTTTAACCTCAGACCGGAAGAGAAAGATGAGTCAGGGAGGATGAGACCACAGGCAAAGGCTTCCAGGGAGGAAAAGGCTCAGCTGGGGAAGGAACTACCTCGTCCTATCTGGGGCAGAGCTCAGAAAGCCCTGGGTACCGAGTGACCAGAGCTGGGCAGGAGGAAAGGGTTCTGGGGCTTGGAGTCAAAGGGACGTGTAGCTGAGCCTCAGAGAGCCCACAGTCCAGGCTAATGGCTCTCACACTAAGACTCCAAAGCCAAGTCCCCTTCAGTATTAAAATGCAGAGTCCCAGGCCTCATGCCACAAATTCAGACTCTAAGGTCAATGGAGGAGTTAGAAAATGCCTATTGGCTAACTAGAGGACTAACAGGGGACCACCATATAATCCCTATTTCACTTGTTGAGAGATGGCCCACGGGCCTGTCTACCTACACTGGTGGATCGCCGAAGGTGGGGCTGTATGTTCACAAGCTGTACCTGTAGGCCTTCTCTCAGGGTCCCTTCAACCACCTGGAATCCCCACCTCTACCTATGTACTCGGCTCATCTAGAATGGGACTCAAGAGTAGGAAATTCCAAACAAAAACACAGAGAATCCTATCCTCTACATCCAAGCCTAAGGCTCTAAACGCTTACAGAGATTCAGCACTCGCCCCTGAATAACTCAATGAGCCCCTCTCCCTCTCATTTCTTGTTGTAAAGGAAACCATTGCAAGGCCTCAGCTTCCTTTCCCATTAAAAGCCACCAGGGCCAGCGTTTTCAATTAGCTGTGTCAGCCCACCGGCCGAAGCCGTCCAAGTTCAATTTGTCTTCCCTCCCCCAGCTTCCGGTTGCCACCAAGCACTTCACACCTCCCTATTGTAAACCCGTCCAGAGCAATTACCCTGCCTGCCTTTGGACAGCCTCAGTACTGCATTTCTGCCTAATTTATAGCTGCAAAGCTCTGTCAGCAAAGGCAGGCTTGCCCTGGAGCAGAGGAAATGCAGAGAAAATAGTCAGACCTGGCTATAAATGTATATGCACACCAAGTTTCCTGAGGTTACAGGTGGGCAAATCCCCCCATTCTCCTGGTAGAGAACACTGTGTAATGAGCTCCCACACAGACCCTTGAATCTGGATTCGTGGCAAGAATAATCACTGCTCTGTTCTCTAACATTTCCTCCTCTGCCTGGGATTACAAACTGGTAGGGGGGCGGGGAGGGGGGGCGGTGGTAAGTAAACCAAATAAGCCTGGTAAGTACTGCCCATTCTATTTCTACCTGAAGATCTGGTCTTTAAAAAAAAAAAAAAAAAATACCCAAAACCTTCAAAATGAAGTTTTTCTCTCCCTAAGTAAAACAGATGAAAGGATGTCTACCTGGGGAAAACCCCAAACCATTCAAAACTGTCCAACCTATCTCTTTTTTTTAATGACTCAGGTAAAAACTGGGCAAAGAATTGACATTCCTCCAAAGAAGATCTAAAAATGGCCAATAAGCACATGAAAAAATGCTCTGCCTCCGCAGTCATTAGGAAGATACAAACCCAAACCACAAGGAGATACCACTCCATCCCACTAGGATGGTTACCATTGAAAAGAACAGACAGTAACAGCTACTGGTGACACTGGGGACAGAGAGGAAACTTCATATGCCTGCTGGAAGACAGTCTAACCGCTCCTCAAAAAGCTGAACACATTTACCCTATGACCCAGCACATCCACCTTAGGCATATGCATACCCCAAGACAAAGGAAAGCAGACATGTGCAGAAAATTTTGCACACCAATGTCACAGCAGCATTACACAGAAGAGCCAAAAGTGGAAACAACCCGAAGTTCACTAACTCATCAACAGACACACAAAATGTGGTATATCCATCCAATGGAATATTAGGCAGCCATAGAAAGGAAAAGCACTGATACATGCTACAACATGCAAGGGCTGTGAAAATATTTTGCTAAGTAAAAGAAGCCAGACCCAAAAGGCTGGTATTATATGATAGGATTTACATGAAATATCCAGAATAGGCAAATCCATAGAAATAGGAAGTCGATGTGGCCAAGGGAGGGGAGGGAGAAAGCAGGGAGGGGCAGCTAGTGGGTCCGGGATTTAATTCTGGGGTGATGAACATGTTCTGGAATTAGTGACGATGGCTGTACAACTCTGTGAATATATTGAAAACCCTGGATTTCTTTAAAAGGATGATTTTTTTTATGGAATTTGAATTATATCCCAATAAAGCTCTTGTTTTTTTTAAGGGAAAAAAAAACCTGCTGCCTTACCAGGCTCTCAAAATTCTAAACTGAAAATGCCAACTATCTACTTCTGTACCACAAACACGCAAGAATACTTTTCCAAACGCTAGTAAACAAATGGAGAGCAGGCAAAATACCCAGATTCTGAGTGGTAAAGTCATGACCCCACCTTCCAAAGTCCCTCTTCCCAGTCAGTCCTTCCTGTGTCCTACACTCAGTGCCACAGCTCTGCTCGTGAAGACATCGCAAGTGGAAAACCTCAGCTGGAGCATACCTTCCCACAGAAAACAAATTCTCGGGGTTTCGAAAGTGCATTTTTCTCTTCTTTTGAGTAATTATTTGACGAGGCTGTGGAAAGCAGGGTTCCCAATGCCAGCGATTCAAAAATTAGGAACACGCCAGAACGCAGGAGAAATGTCACCACAGCGGGGAGAAAATAAATTAGTCAGATTAAGATGAAGATCTAATTGATTAAGATCTACGTCCAGGCAGATTTTAGAATCAATGTGCTATTTCTGGAAGGCTACAGACTATACATTTCCATTTTACAGTTTTTTTTTACGTTTATTTATTTTTGAGAGACAGAGACAGGGTGCAAGCCGGGGAGGGGCAGAGAGAGAGAGAGAGGGAGACACAGAATCCGAAACAGGCTCCAGGCTCTGAGCTGTCAGCACGGAGCCTAACGAGAGACTCGAACCCAGAAAACTGTGAGATCATGACCTGAGCTGAAGTCAGACGCTTAACTGACTGAGCCACATTTCCATTTTAGATTAAAATTCGTTTCAGTTCACTGAAAGCAGATATAAATGCCCAACGCCTCCCACGCTCCACCCCTGCACAGGTATGCTGGTCGTTCTTGGCCAAGAGCGTGTGCCCTAGCCCTCCAAATGCTGTCCTCGCCAGCAAAGAGGCAGTTAACTGGGAAGTCCGAAAGTCTAATGGGGCCTGGATGCTAACCAACATCAAAGAGATTCCAGTTGCTCCCCTTGTGCAATAAACTTCTTTCACCCAACATCATTCACACTTCGAAAGTGCAAAGTTCACTCTGATATTGGTGGCTTTCTCACTTTGTAGCTTTTTTGGCAAGTGCCCCTTGGCCTGGTTGTTCATTAATATATAATCAGAACATTAAAAGCATTGTTTCACCTTCTAGGGAGTCTGTGGCCAATTTAATAAAGCTGACATTGTGCCCAGCACAGGGGAACCACCTTGCAAGTGGCAGAGAATTCAAAGATGCACAGACTGGAAGATATATACATGTATATCCACACACACACACACACACACGGTTATTTCACAAGATGTTTTTGGTATTCCCACATGGCAAAGGGATAAGATTAAAATGTTTATCTTACCACAGAGATTGACCTGGCACTTCTTTCCTTTCAGTCCTTTCAACACCAACTTGCTTCTTACCTTTAAACCCCTCCCAGGAAGTAGTGATAGCTGTGGCAACAAAGACCAGTGAGTGAGAAGCATAGGGTCACACACCCATCAGACAGGCTGTGAGAACACTGGTTAGCGCGCTTTTACTTTTCAGATCCGACACTCGCAATGACAACTCACTTTCAAGACCGTGTTTACTTTGCTGAAAGCCACATTCTAAACACGGCCTCGTCTGTAGAGGGGAGGCAGCTTACAGTCCAACCTTGTTTATGCTCCAAGGAGGTTTGACAGAAAAACCACATCAATTTGTTTTAAAATAATTTCCATTTGCTGGAAGCTGTTCCTGAAGGGTTCTCCGCCACGCTAATCTGCTCTGATTCCTACCAGCTGTAGGTACCAGGCACGCCAGCCACAGACAGGGCGGCTTGGGCACAGCCAGGCAGGCTGGCTGTGCGGGGGCTAGGGCAGTCCAGGGCTGCTTCTGGGCATCAGCAGAGCCACGCAAAGTTCCCCTCGACAACACATAATCGACTTTGGCTTAAGAAGAACACAAAGACATTTCCTAGTTCAGAGTCAAAAATCTGTGACGTGCCCACACAGAGCACGGTTTTCTATGCAGTGACACTTGGGAGAAAGAGGCTTTTCAGACTCTCAGAATCACATCACCTCTAGTTATCAGGGCTATGTATCTGCGTTCAAGCCCAAAGTTTACAGCCGGGGGCATGAAGATAATTTATTTGGCTAACTAAGCATCAGAAAAAGAAGGAAGTTAAAAAAGGAAACGTCTATGAGTAACACATATAAAGATCTTCACCTGCATTATCCAAAGAAATATGCATTAAAATAATCCAATGCAATTGCCATTTATTAAACTGGTATATAGTTACAGAAAAACAAAAAGGAACATCTAACGTTCATGAGGGTGTGGGGAAAATTTCCTATGTAAATTGGTGGCCTCTCGGAAGTAGCAGCACCAAAAATCTTAAGAAGTTGTGTATCCAGAGCAATCTGAATTTAATAACTCAGCCTAAGGAAACATGAATGTATAAACGTATATTTATAAGGATGTTTACTTCAGTTTAGGAAAAAACTTAGATGCCCAATATCAGAGAAGGTTGAATTATGACTTAAACTGTAGTTTTTAAATTTTTATTTATTTATTTTGAGAAAGGGAGAGTGTGCAAGAGAAGGGCAGAGAGGGAGAGAGGGAGAAACAGAATCCCAAGCAGGCTCCATGCTGTCAGTGCAAAGCCTGGGGCAGGGCTCAATCTCACTAACAGTGAGATCATGACCTGGGCTGATATCAAGAGTCAGATGCTTAACCAATGGAGCCCCCAGGCGCCCCTTAAACTCTATTTTTTTTTTTAAATTTTTTTTTTTTTCAACGTTTTTTATTTATTTTTGGGACAGAGAGAGACAGAGCATGAACGGGGGAGGGGCAGAGAGAGAGGGAGACACAGAATCGGAAACAGGCTCCAGGCTCCGAGCCATCAGCCCAGAGCCTGACGCGGGGCTCGAACTCACGGACCGCGAGATCGTGACCTGGCTGAAGTCGGACGCTTAACCGACTGCGCCACCCAGGCGCCCCTCTATTTTTAAAAATGTTTTAAGTTGGAGAAAATATGGTATCGAGTAAAAAAAAAAAAAAAAAAAAAAAAAAAGCAGAGTTACAAATGTATAGTGGCCTGAATTTTGTATTAAAAAACAGGACTCACAGTAGGTATTCAACCACAGACATCATATTCATACACCACAGTAATAATATTTAGCACTGGATAATGAGATCAATTATTCTTTTTTTTATTTTGTAGTTTCCTCTTTATTCAATAAACATGACTACCATGTGTCACCAGAAAATTAAAAGTAATTAAACTATATGCACAGTAACTAGACTACAGGTCAACAGCACAAAACCCCATTAACATGAAATCATGGTCCTTGACATATCACAACTTACTGGGTATAAAAGGGCCTTCCTGCAGATGCACAGCCTAAGATCTCGATACCACCAGGATAAACATTTGAGGCAGAGCTCACCGGGCTGAACAGAGCTCTCCCAACTACCTCTTGTTGCCATCTCTAGGACACTGGCCACACCTGAGATCCAAGCAGAAAGAGGCCAGATTTAGAAATCTATCTGTCCCAAGTCTCCTGCCATGGAAGTTTCTATAAACCTAAGTTGCTAGTTTGGACTGAACCACTGACGACAAGGTAACCTGCCTTTAGTGTTCTTACAACTTGCTCCGGTCAAGGAGAGCAGCCTTTTCCTCTACCAGCAGAGACGGAGAAAAACGACGTTGGCCTGACCATCCTTTTTGTGAAAGTAGAGGCCTTAGGAAAGTAAAGAAGGGCCAAGCAACCCAGACCAGCTGCCTGGCCAGGGCTCAGCATAAACTGAGCAGAATAACCACAAGGGGAAAGGTGTCTAGACAGCCTCAGTCTAGGTAAGAAACAACTCTTCCCTGCAGGGTCAACCCTCAATAAAACAGACTCCGAACACCAGCTCCAGCAACAGAGCAGATGAGAGTTGGGAAACGCACTGTGGGCTCCCTCACCAAACACAACATGAAGGAGAGCAGCCGGGTCCGGCCCAGCTGCCAAGGAGAGCCACCGGAGATCCACGAGGGAAGCGACACAAGGGACCCCATGTGGGAGACAGGTCACACACAGTGGTTACAACGAACAAGAGTTTCAGTAACAACACTTGGATATGGGATTTAAGAGCCACCTTCCCACAACAGAGGGACAAACAACACGGTCAGCTCTTAATGTGGCTGGGAAATTGCCTATCATCTTGCAAATCCAACTATTTGTTTCTTATTCCTTTCCATTCTTCTAAGTCTCTCAACACTAATATTTGGTGGGAAACAGAGGAAACTATCAAACAGACAAGGTACGTTTAGAAAATGTACAGACAGATGAGCCCCCGGGAGGCCTAAATTATCCTAAGTACTTAGAAAATGTCTTTCTATTGAATTAATAGGACCACACAGAATGAACACCAATGGCTCTATCTACATCGACATCGATAGAATGTGGGCCAGATTCTTGATGTACAATGGTATGGTTAGACACAAAACCAATCCCTGCTTTCAGGGAGCTTACAGACGAATGCGGGAGTCAGAGAGCGGTCGACTCATCACTTCCGCAACGAGCACTGCAGAGTTCTCAAGGCAGACTTCTAACCCAGCAGGGAAGGTTGGGAATGGTTTCCAAGAGAAGGAATGGCTAAGGGGTGATGAGTAGGAGGGAAGAATATTTCTCCAGGCAGAGGGAAGAGGATGTGAGGGACGTGACACAGGCAGTATTATAAGGGCATGGAAAAAGTCCCACGTGGTGGCCGGGGCACAGGGATCCACGGAGGAAGAAACAATGAACGTTGGAGATGTGGGTGGACAGCCAAAGCTTTAGGCGGTAGGAGTCATGTGTTCCAGTCTGTGACTCTGCAGAGACCCTGTAGCTGGCGGGGGTTCGGGGCGTGGTTGGCAAAACAGGTAGGAGAAAAACCTCCCCCATGCCCCCTAAAATCCGTATGCCTCAATGAAACAATAGAGAAGAAAAGCTGAATATAAAATTTATCATACAGAACCACTGAGGAATTCTCCCTTTCTTCCTTCCAGCTCTCTGCTGGGTCTTTTTTTTTTTTTTTTTTTTTTAAGGTGAAGGGTGGGGGCCAGTGGACCACTGGTGGCTACCACACTCTCCCAGGACCACATATGTATCTCCCAGGGCTGCAAGACTCAAGGCATGCCAAGGATTTCAGGCAGAGTATAAACTCCAACGGCAGGCTAAAGTGTTTATATGTTCTTGAGTTAAAAATACACCACTCAGGTCAGCGTTAACACCAGGGCCTTATCACCAAGGCTGTTTGTAAGCTGGTTACACAAGGCCAGCCTGTGACTCGCCTGACTTTTACATGTGCCTCAGTCTACAAATTGTCTCACGATACATCAGTGAGATTATCATAAAGCCACCAAATATACATGCATTTGAGAAAAACACTTTCCAAACCCAAGGATACTTTACTGTTTATAAATAGTTTACTTTTTTGATCCCCGAGCATATAATATTCGCAGTTGCTCCAGAAACCAAAGAAACACGGAACGGGAACACAAACCACAACCTAACAGAAACAATAAACAACAGATGGTGAGACATATGTGCCTGCTACCACCCCCTTCACCAAAGGGGCACACCAAAAATGGATTCTGACACACAAGTCTGCCAATGAAGAAGCACGCTCTTCAAGATCACTGTCAAGACACCATTTAGGCAGCACTGGCCGGAACTGGGCTAGTGCTTTAGGCCCCAAGCGTTGCAGGACCGATCCCTGGCCTCAAAGAATTCACAGAAAGGGAAGCAAGGACAAACACAAGAAAACCAACAGTACCAGTTCTTACCGTATTCTTTCGAAACACCAGCACGCAGAGGCAGGTTTGAGTTCTAGCTTTGGCAATCGCTAGACCCTGGGCTAGTCACCCAGCCCCTCCCGGCCTCGTGTACCATGCAGAGGGGAACGCATTTCACAGACCTGACATGATAATTACGTCACAGGACACGATTCCTGCTGCAAAAATGTGAACTGTAATTACTGCAGTGGCTGTGACAGCGACAGCTCACCTTTCTTAAGCTTTTGCCATGTGTCAGACTCTCCTCTGAAAGTTATACGTCATGTCAATTTCGCCCTCATAGCAAGGTTAGCGCTACAATTATCTTCATTTAACACAAGAGGAAGTCGAGTCAGAGGGAAGCTAATTGTCCAAGATCACCCAGGCAGCTTGGACTCCAGAGCCACCCCTCTGACCACTGTGTCCCCTAACAACATGGCTGCTTCACCCCCACTACAACCACGCGTGTGGAACAAATGGGGGCTTTGTAGACAAAGAGGACGCGTCGTTGTCTTCCCCAGCAGACCCTGGAACGCTGCACTGTTCTGGGCTTTTTGCTGCTGAACGTGGCTTGAGCTTACTTGCAGTGTTCAAGACAAATGCATCAATAAATTCAGACTCAAGTCCCATTTGCCTTAACTAATGATTCTAATTAGCTGATGTTTACACAATTTTTTTTTAAATCTCATGTGTCTCAAAACAAAGAGGAGGGGTCCCCATAAATAAGCGTGGCTGTCATGTTGCTTTCCATACATGGGCATGTCTATTTTAGGTATCACAAGCTCATGTCCAGCGATTCTGCCAATTTCACCTCAATGCTCTCTTTTTTTTTTTTTAAACTCTGACTAGAATTTTCCAACTACACTGTAACTTTAAGCTTTTGTGTTTCTTCTGCATTTAAAAAGAATGCCATTTCCCAATATATAACTCCCAGATGTAGAATTCACAGATGATTCATCTCGCAGAACAAGTGTTCGGAGACATCAGCTCCAAATAGAGGAAAAACTTGGAATTCCCTTCTCCCTCAAAATAAGAACTCGCCTGGATCTACTCGGCTCAACAAAGTTTGTTTTCAATTATATTTCCAAATTCTTTTAACAATAACTGCATGGCGTCTGGCACCAACACATCTGATGCTTTGAAGTGGTTCTCAAGCAGAAAGGAGAAAATAAGGGGAAAGGAAGGGAGGACCATCCATAATTTTTGTTCTAGGTCAACATTTTCTCCAAAAGTTCACCCTGCCACAGAAAATCAGACAAACCAGGGGCGCCTGGGTGGCTCAGTCAGTGAAGCGTCCGACTCTTGATTTCAGCTCAGGTCATGATCTCAGGGTTCCTGAGAATGAGTCCCACATCCGGCTCTGCACTGACACCGTGGAGCCTGCCTGGGATTCTCTCTCTCCCTCTCTCTCTGCCCCTCCTCCACTCACACGCTCTCTCTCAAAATAAACAGTTTTTAAAAATTCAGACAAAACCCAAGCTATGACTTTTCACAGAAGGTCTGCAAGGAGCACTCGCCTCCGAAACTATCCCTTTACACGTCAGCTAATGCTGGATAGGAAAACAGATCCTCAACACAAAGAAAATGGCCTTTGACTCCTTGCATCTAACATCTAAAAACACTTCTGTTAAGTCCTCCACACAGGTCAATCAGGAGGAATCACACTTTGGAGGTAAACATCAGAAGCCCTTTACGAAACAATGATAACATGGGATCCTTTCTGCCCAGAAAAGATGCACCAAGCCCCAAGAAGGAAAGTCACATGTCAATTAACAAATAATTACCAGGAGCCCCTTGGTACATGAAACTCAACAATCCCTGAGGCTTTCAAATGTAGCTGGAGGAAGAAGACAGCGACGTGTGAAAACTTACTAACCTGAGAGACTCTGAGAATCCTGAGAGAGGACTAGATACATAAATAATGAGTGAATGAGGTCAAGTGAAAAACAGAGAATGTCTGACATTAACAAAAGAGGCTCAGAAGGATGGGAAGATTATTTGGTCTATTTTGATCTCAGAAAGCACATGAAAAAAGGCCATTTTTAAGTCTTAAAAGGGGAATGCTTTAAAAAAAATTCTAGTTCTTTGGATTATTTCCTTTAGTCCTAAAGTAGTCCCCTAATTCCTGTTAAACTTCCTGTCAAGAAGTTCCAAACCACTAATTGTGCCTCCCAACTTCACTGCATTTTAGCTGTATCCCCAAACAAGGTTCCACATTCCAAGGATTTGTTCTAAAGAAAAAAAGAGAAAAAAATCCAAAGGTTCCGGCTCATGACAATTTACATGACAAAGAATGAGTGGAAGGAAGAGAAAAGCCCAAGACGGTTCACTGAAAGCAGTAATAAACTCCATGTGGAAGAAAGGGAGATGGTCACAACACAGAAGATAAAAACTTCTAGATTCTGCACGATACATAAAGTCTTTTAAGGAGTCCAATGGTGACAGGATCACAATTTTCAAGAACAGCATCTGACCAAGAGGAAACTCATGACACAGGCAGATGGGTGGCTTTGGTATTAACCCAACCAAAAAAAAGAGTGAGAGACAGACTTTGCAATTGGGGAAACCAAGCCACAGGACTCTAGATATTAGGCCATTGGGTTTCTACCCTGAAAGATACACACAAACCATCTCTCTTGGTAAGAGTTAAAAGCTGCTCTGATACCCACCATGTTCCCACCACGACGAACCGGCTCAGAAAAGACAGACAAGGTGGTGTTTCACTGCCTTTCCTTTGGCGATTACTACTTAAATCTGTCACAGAAGGCCCATCTAGAAATTTAAGGCAGTACCCTCACTTATAACTTCACTCATCCCAAGTATGCACGGAAGGCCTGCTTGAGATGCTGCGGCCCCAAGAAAAGCAGAGATAAGCAACTCTTCGGAAAACCGTACCATTAATTTCTGTGCCTTTTTTGATCTAAACCTTAAAAGGTCAATCAAAGATGTAAAATAGGTCTGCATTAGCTTCCATAGTTTTCTTGGGGTTTTCCAAAGGGAAAAAAGAGGCAATGGTCAAAGAAAGAAATACCGTGGAATATTTGCTCTGCTTCGATAAAACTTAAAGGCTTACTCATTGAAGTGTCTCCACGCACACAGCCTTCGCTGCCCTGTGTATGCATCTGAGGATTCCACTCAGAATCCCCAAACATGCCAAGATTACTTGTAAGTAAGTACGTTATAGACACACATCCATTTTCTAATTCTTGCCATCTGATGAACAGTAAGCTTATTTATTCCCTCTTTGCTTCAATTAGGATGGAATCATAAACCTGAAAATAAGGAGTCATAGAAGTCGTACATCCCTTTATAGGAAGGAAATTAATTATTTAGCCCAAGGTCACACTGTGAATCAGGGGCAGGGCTGGAACAAAACCCCAAGGTCTCCTGATACGCAGCCATGGGCTATTTTTCAGCCTACTACATTTCTGCCTTCAGAGTTTAAGAAAATTAATGTTTCCTTTCAGTTCAATAGTTTTTATCCCTCTTTGGTAAGGAACCCCTTTATGAAGCTTCATGAAATGTAGCCTTTCTGTCCAGAAAGATGTACTGAATTCCAAGATTTCACATATACTGAATTTCCCTCCCCCTCCCCCCAGCAAATAATATTTGAGGTCAGCCAGTCTTATTTTAGGACAGTCTGGAATTCAATATAATTTAATCGTTTCTAAGTACAGTTTCAAAGGAACTTGTGAAAGCACCCAAAAATGTCCACAGAAGAGTTCCGGATTTTTCTCCTGGGCAAAGCACAGCCCTCGGTGAGGTCAAATGCCCATGGCCGGCAGTCCTACACAGACACCATCTCTGAGGAAATGTTCGGAGGAATTTGGGATGAGGCAGGCTTTCACAGCTACAGAACATTTCAGTTTGCTTTCTGGACCTCCTGTCCTCCCAAGGCAGAAGGCAACCCCATCCCCTCCAAGCTGCAGCTTCTGCATCATCAACCAACTTCCTGGAAGCAATGAGTTCTTCTGGCTGTTTATAAGTTTTGCAAGCACTGGGAGCCCGTGTGCCAGAAACTCACACCAGCCCAGGTGGAGAGAAGAAATCACTGAGCAGCCCCCAAATTAAAAGTAAAATGCAAACTAAAACCTAGGCAAGACGCATGGTCATGGACCAAGGTACCGCACTGCTAAAATCGGATGAAAGAAAGTAATTATTCCAATTTGCAAAACAGAAATTAAATGCATAGTCGAAATTTCTCAATTGTCAGTTTTCCACCACTCATAGATTTTTCTTAAACCCTTTGGCATGTGCTTCCACTTTTCTAGAATTCGCTGTAAGATGGTATCTAATCAAATATCATATAAATTTAATTAAGCCTAATATATCCATGAGTTTAACCAGACCACACTGGACAGCTTTAAAAACCACGGACCACTCCATAATCGAAATTGAATTCAATTTTCACAAATATGGAAATAATCCCATAAGCCATGATAAGCGAACAGAACTTGGGGAACAACATAACTCCCATTCAGATTCCTAAGTAAGTGACGCTCAGCGTTAAAACCTGAAAGGATCTCCCAAATAAAAACGGCGGCGAAGGCTAAGGAGAAATTAAACTATGGACTTAAACAAAACAAAACAAAACAAAACCATTCTGCAGCTACTTGAAGAAAAGCATTTTCAAGTCTGTGTGAAGTTGAAATCAAGCACAGAGGGTTCCAGGAACCGAGTTCTTTGCTTTTGGAGGATTTTCTTATAGGGTGCCTCTAACTCTATTTAAAGCAGCCTCAAGTAGCCACAGCTGGAGGGTCAGGCCTTGCAAAGTAAACAACAGTTAACTCAATTCTGACTCAAGACTTAACTACAACCAACAGTTAATTACCCCTCTGTTAACCAACAATATCTGAAATATCACTTTTTAAATTACACTTTTGAAATCATGTTTGTTCACTAATGGCTCCCAATCAGCAATTAATAGCACAGTTGAAACATCCCAATAAAGAGCTACCAGGGGAGTGAGCAGAGTTCACCAGAATTGCACACCTCCGGCAAAGGACGCTAGGACAAAAGAACTTTCTAAGCACCTCCCACAAGAAGGAAAAAAAAAAAAAAAACCACCTCTATTCCAAGAACATATAAATGCAGAGCACACACAGTATGTGCTCAATAAACATTCTGTAAATATAGCTTAACCACAATTCCTTTCAGAAGAACACTTAAGTGATTTCTTTCAAATATTGTTCAAATTCACATTTCGTAAAACCGCCCTAAAATAAGAGGCAAGTTATTTGAATGACAGATTATAAATTGGTAGAAGGAGCAAAGGACAGGTAGTGGGTGGGGTAGGGGGGAGCACTTGCCTCCATTATCTCCACCTCATTTCTCAACATCTAGATAATTCTGCTTGCTGGATAGACCCTCCCTCATTTCTTCCTAATAATGAGACCTTGAGGACACAAAACAAAACAAAACCCTGCAGATCTTAGATTAGAGATCTATGCACCACAAAAGTTGAAAGAAAAATCAATGCAAAGTGCTTAAAAAGAGACAGACCATGCTTTCTTTAAACTCTCTGAATGCCACCTTTTGCCAAAACAAACTGAACAAGCAGTGATTGGAACCTGCATCCTGGTTCATAAGGAAACCAAGATGTATTAGGACTTGCAGAGATGAACGGATTGGTTGTTCACACAATGGGCTTTACCGGTTATGCTAGATTAAATAGTAATAAAGACGCCAACAATCGCAGCCGTTCATGTGGGCAAGGCTGTGAATTGTGGCCATTCACTGGGGAAGGGACGCAGGTACAGGTGCAGAAGGATCAACAGCAAATGTCTTTTCAGATAGCATCCTTGCCAGATTCCTCAAATGACCCTGTGCTCACCACCCATGTCCCCATACAATACAACTGCAGACAAACCCAAACACATGAAAGATGTCAGAGTTCTCCAGCTCTCTGCATACCACCCAACAATCACCTCCCCTCGCCCCTCCTCCACCCTCAACCGTTTCCAAAGAGAAATGGGTACAGTGCAGGATTCAGCTGGCCCCAAAATCTGTAACCTAACCCCTGCCTGGAGGAGTGCACCTGCATTTTTCCGAGCCATTGACTAAGAGGCAAGACCTGCGTCTCAGTAGGGCTCAGTTTCAATGAAACCAGGGAAATAATAGGATAAAATTATTAGTTTAAGGGCCTCTCAGTTCTCTGTCTCCTTCGCACACCCACCTCCCAAAGGATAATGCTAAACTGACAGAAGTATTTGCACAACTGGAATACATTTATGAACCACCTCAATAATTTTCGCTAATTGCATAATTTGTTAATTTGCTGCAACTGTTCACAGCTTCCCGCCAGGTTGCTCCGCCATTCCCAAGGGCACATGAAGTTTTACTTGTTTCACTTTCTGCAAATCACCAAAAACTTCATGAGAGAAGGCCAAGTGGGATGTGAGCCCTGCCACCTGCCCACTCCAAAACAAGCCCTTCAGATAGGAAAAGGGAACCTTTCCTAGGAAGCCTCTGTCACCAGGAAATCTGACGTGGAGGGCCTGGCCATGAGAAGATGCAAAATTTGAGTTACTACCAGGGCTTTAACCTTCGAGCTGTGCCCCGCAATCACCAGCGAGTTGACAGACTCACATTGACGAAGTGGGCTAAACCCAAGTGTTATCTGTCTTCATAGTACCTGCACATAGAATATTAGGATCCCCTTTGTAGAAACAAGGAGATTTGCCCCAAATCACATGTTAGCTCTGGGGTGGTGGACCCAGGGATGGCCCCTACAAATAATTTCAATCTTAACACTATTCCCTAGAGAAGGGTATGTGCTGGGTGTGATCACCAGGGATGAAGGCATCCACGTATCTAACGGAGTGAAAGAGAAGAAAGCTTCACCCTCGCCCAATCTCTTCCCCACCAATATAACCCACCCCAAGACCCAGGGTCCAGCTGAGTGGGGAACACTCATTTTGAGGACAAAGAGAACAACTAAAGGCAGGACACAGAGAGCATGAGCATGAAACCCAGGGAAATGGAGCAACAGCTTTTTTTTTTAATGTTTATTTATTGACTTTTTAGAGAGAGCAGTATCAGGGGAGGGGCAGAGAGAGACGGAGACCCAGAATCTGAGCAGGCTCCAGGCTCTCAGCTGTCAGCACAGAGCCTGACCCAGGGCTCAAACCCAGGAACTGTGAGATCATGACCTGAGCGGAAGTCTAGCGCTTAACCGACTGAGCCCCCCACAGGCGCCCCTAGGGGAACAGCTTTTTAAGAAACCGAGTAACTTTTGTAAGCAGTTAGGCTTATGGCTTGTGTCTCAGAAGACTACGCATAACATACTTGGATAAGAACCACGTATTAAAAATTAGATTATATAATATAGAAATACATAAGGCAAAAACCCTTTGGATAAGAAAAATTCATAAGCATACCCCCCTCCAAAAACAAACAAAAACTAGGATACAAATTGGCAACTTCCAATTTATACCATACACAAATCACATTCTTTTTTTTTTTTTTTGACAATCCTGATTTATCTATTCATTTCACTTCATGACAACAATGGTCACGTATAAAGTTTTTCAGTAGAAACTTTCTTAGCCACAGTCACGGAATTGGCAAATTAACTGGTGAGTCTGTACTATTAAACCCTATAGATAGATAGATAGATAGATAGATAGATATAGATAGACAGTGCAGGTTCCAAGAGGGTAAACGGTTGTGAAAATTTTAACCTCTGGTCTTTAAAGTCCTACTTCTTTGCATGGGGAGATACAAACAGATCTGAGCTTCTTGTTCATTCTCACACTTCAACTTGATACAAAAGCAGAAGACAATCACATCACTGACACACAACATGAACTGAAACCATGAGGTAGATGGACTAGACCCCATAGGCTCAATGTCATGCTTAAGTTATTAAAACAAAAAACAAACCACCAAACACTACTAACAGTCCCTGAATTTCCCACAGGCCAAGGAACATTGGGGATTTTTAGATATTTCCCCTCCTCTGCCTGGGAATTTTTCTTCCCCCCCCCCCTCCTCTCCTGTCTCAAGACAATGCCTTCAGCCTTTGAAACTGCATCCATTGTAAACAGCTCTGAATATTAACACAGCCCAGAGTCCTGTTGGCTTTTAAAAGACCCCCAGGGTTTCAAATTGCAGTTGCTGAGGAGGGGGAAGGTCCCCAGAGAACAAATGTCACCAAGCTCATTCAAAAGGAGTTGAAAATTAGGCTTGCTCATGAAACTTACAGTTCTTCAACCCATGGGGTAAGTCAGAAGAATCCTTTTGAGTTTTAAACAAATGAGAAAAAAAGAAAAGACAAGACCCTGGTACAACCAACATCCATTATTACTTATAGACTTTGAATTCAATGAATCCCTTTTCCAGACTTCTCTCTCCTTTGGATGTCACTTTTAAAACAACCATAGGCTATGTTAAACAACTTCCCCGTCCTTGGCTCATAGGCCTTCAGGGCTTTAGCAGGTGCACAGAACTGGGCCAGGTGCATTGTTAAGTGACAAAAAAAAAAAAAAAACCCTAGTGGCTCTCTCGCATTCCTGTCCGCCCTGAAAGGGAGGATGCTGAAAAGCCTTTGCACCAAGGAGACACTTCTACAGAATGGGGGAGAGGCCCTTTCATTGTGAGCACGGTGTCTCAGGGAGAAAAGGTCAGCCAGAGGCCATCCCAATGTGCTCAGGGAAGGCTGCGTGGGGAACCCAGGCAAAGAAATGAACACTGCAGGGAGAGAAACCCTTAACTGAACGATCGGAGCTAGAGGACCGGGGCATCAGGACATCCAGGAGGAACCAGCTCTTATTACATTGCATTGAATCGTCTTCTCTTTTGGAGATGATGAATTATTCCTGACAACACATTCCAAAGCCCAAACCCTGTGAAATCTAGCGACCAAATGTGATTATGGAAAGAGAGGAGCACATCTCTTTTTAAAATAGTCCCTGGGAAAGAGGCCACGAACAGTTCTGACATATCCTAAAGGCAAGGGGCAACTGCATGCCAACACAGTTCACTTCTATGAGGACGTGGGAGTCTCTGTACGCTTTGTAATTTAACAGTATTCAAAAATTACATTTGATGCTTATAATTTCACATCAGAGGGACTTAAATAGTGTGCCTTTCTCTCAAGGCACCCAATTTTATTCGCCATATTCCCTTACTCAAAACAGGTATTGGAGATCTAGTAACAGACAAGTGCTTCACCACGGAGGGGAAGAGAGGCCAGGCCAGGCTTCTGACACTTGTTGCAAAGACAAGGACCCTGAGCCCAAACTAATTATTCCTCAAACTCTGAGAGCACTTGCACCTTTCAGATGTTCTGCCATTAACCTGTGTTTCTGAGGTTCCCTATTCCAAACAACCGCTGCCCATCTTCATAAATCACAAGATGGCGAAGGTCTGCTGAGTTCTTCAGTTTTACATAGAGCCACAAAAAGGAAAACGGGCAGAAGGGAAGACCTCAGGGCAACCCTGACAATAATCAACTTCTCAAAACACACACACTCATGCACACACACATACGCGAATCTTAGCTGAGGTTCTGGAACAATTTGGTCATCGTTACTTTAAATCTAATTTGCATAAACAGGATGGGAAGTATTTTCCAAATCCTTAATTCACAACACTCTGCACACCTGGCCCTTCCAGCACAGCTGTAAAATTTGAAAGACAAAGGCCCTCTTTGCTTCACAACTACAATGGCAACCTGGGCTGGTGCTTATTTTCTAATGCAATCCTGAGCACCACTTTGGAGCCAAAACCCACAAGGTTAGATTTAAGCCCCTGGCTTGGTCCTGCACTGGCATAAGGAGACCTAACACAAAGAGACCCAAATCAATACACTCATCTTAACGTGGCTCAGGAGAACCACACTCGGAGTCCTTGAGTGAAAGTCCTTACTTTAATTTTTTTTTTTTTTTTTACGTTTATTTATTTTTGGGACAGAGAGAGACAGAGCATGAACGGGGGAGGGGCAGAGAGAGAGGGAGACACAGAACCGGAAGCAGGCTCCAGGATCTGAGCCATCAGCCCAGAGCCCGACGCGGGGCTCGAACTCACGGACCGCGAGATCGTGACCTGAGCTGAAGTCGGACGCTCAACCGACTGAGCCACCCAGGTGCCCCCCTTACTTTAAAAAGCCCTGTCTTGTCTTCCCTCCACAAAAAAGACCACTGAAAACCCGGATTTGTTCCTCCAGGGCCTGCCCTCCTTCCTATCCCAATGCCATGAGCCACCATGCAGCCCCCAGAACAGTTAAACCAGCAACCTACTGTGCTCAACCTCATGGCACAGGTAAGAGTCTAAGGTAAGTTGTATTTAATACTGCTTAAACAGCTTCTGAAGCCCTGCTCTCAAAAATAATTTCAAAGAAAGCAAACATCTAAGTTCTAAGAAGTCCAACTTCTTCTAAAGTTCTGGGAAGTGGGAATAAGGCTTGGCAGTGCTTGGTGCTATTTATGAATGTGCTGGTCGGGCTATGCCAATCTCACCTACGTCATGGGATGGCAGACTCAGTTATGGCTCAACTACTACAACCATAAGTTATTGTGCTGAATAAGTTATTCTGAGGCCCCAGGAATGAATGTATTTTCCCTTCTACCAGTGCCACTCCATTTTTTCTATTCAAACTGCATTTACGTTCACTAGGATGAAATTTTACTTTCCCTACGCTAAGCCTAGGAGCAACTCCAAAATTAGATGCACTGTTTACAAAAGCAAAAAACAAAACAACAAAAACTTCCATAAAACCACAGGTCCCCTTCTATCTCAAACCCACAGCCTGAAATTGTTTGAACTAGCTGCAGTAAATCTAGTTCATGGGGTTATAAATGAGCTCAAAGCAATTTTCTAGACACAATGGATTAAGGGTATAAACTTGGTGAAACTACAAGATATTTTATTTTATTATATACAGAGACTTTCTCTCCTAAAGTCTTGCTGAATCACAGCCAGGAATATAAACCATGTAACTATCCTGATAGAAAACTCAGAATAAGACTAATGATTTAAATGGAGAAATCTGGTCTAGAAAACACACACACACACACACACACACACACACACACACACACACTACAACACACTTCATTTTTCTATAACCAGAAAAATGACTTTACAAATATTTTCCAAAAGATACCCATTTTGTAGTGAACATGGTATTAACACATACTAATCAGAAATCACTATTCACATCTCAAAATCTAATCAGTTAACACCATAATCAGTATAATCACATCGACTGAAGCTCAAAATACCCACTTAGGTATTTACTGGTCATCAAATGTGTGAGTAAAAGAGAAAGACTGCAATTTAAAAGGTATTTATGTCATGTGAAACGTCACTCCCAAGCAACAGGAAGCCAAAAAAATGGCCAGTAGTTTTGCTCCAAAAATTAAAGGACAAGGCAAAGTGGATCTTGTGACCACAGGAAAGTGCCAATAACAGGACACCCTATGCTGTCTGCAAAGTCACTACTTCTGAGCTAAGTGCCTTCCCCACAATGCCATGAACATATGGCATTGGTAGTCATTCTTCCAACAGGTGAACACTCAAGAAGTTATTCTGATTCTGCCCACGTGATTTTATTTGAAAAACTATCCTAAGAAAACATAAAGGAAAAACCACAATACCTCAGACTGCCCCGAGTAAATGAAATACTACCTACTGGCAAGGCTGGGCTCTATCTATCTCCTACTACTTAACAGCCACTGCCTCTATTAAACCCCCCACTACGACCACTGGTCTTCACTAAGTCACTGAATCACATAGAAAAAGCAGAAAATTGCAGGGGAAAAGCTAACCATAACAAAAGTCCAGCCTCAGAACTCTGAAGAACTTGATCCTTAGGCAATATGTAGCATGATGTGAGTTAAAGATCTGCACCCCGTTTTCAGAGGCACCGGCTCTTCACGTGAGAAAGGAACCAACTTTTCTTCTTTCCCCTTCACAGCAGCCAGATACCCTAACCACTTTTTCTTAGCTCAAGCCACAGGTGTTGGTTAAAAGTTATGTCATCAGTTGTCCCTTCTTCAAACACTGAATGTCCTGTCTGAGGACACTCCTGTGCCCCTCTACATTCTAGGAAAGACGTCCAATTATCCAACTAAAAAGCAGATGACTCAAGCTAGGCCTTTTCTGGAAGGTACTCATAGTTCTGCATAGATGCTAATTGCCTATAACTCAATAGGATTTGACTCAGGACCATATTCTTAAAAGTAGAAAAAAGGCTATTATACTCTACCATATTTAGTGAAGTCTAATGCAGCTTTTTCCTGCCAACTCTCCTGTAAGAAGGGTCCCACTAAGTCCTGATAGGCCAAAACCGTGACAGCACAGAAAAGAACGTCTTTCAGGTGAAACAAACAGCTTAAATCAAGCAAGTCCCCGGCACCCTCTCCTGAAGTAACACAACTCCAAAACTAATTTGCACCCTTTACAGGGGAGAAATGCTCAAGTGTGGGCTCCACCCTACTGGACCATCAAGCCCAAAAGGAAGGGTCTGGAAACACAGCTCCCTAATGCCCATCAGGTGGAAAGAGACCAGCACCCTCGGCAATCACAGATCCAGGAACTCTCCAAGTCCCCTAACTCAGGGCTGTTCCGGGGAAGTCAACCTTCCACCGTGGCCACAGCCAAGTCAGGCCACGGGGTCCTGGGGGAGGAGAAGGCTGCTACACGCGCACTCTCGCTAATAAATAATGTAAATGGAAGACTGGAGCCAAGAGTCACCTTCATTCATTACCCACTGGAAGGCCAAGGAGCTCAGACACCAAAGAGTTGGGTTACAGGAGAGGAAAAAAAGAAACACACACCCGCAGACCCCAGACAGACTTCCTCACACTCTCGCCTCCAGATGTTTCCCACTCCACCCACACACATACGCACAAACACCCTCGCCTCCACACTCTTCACTCACACTCCCTCACCTTCAGACTCTACCTCCCAGATCGCCCTCAGGCCCCGGGGCGCAATCACCTCCACACCCTAAAGCCTATGCTCGCTCACCTCCAGACCCCACGAGGAACAGCCTGTTCTCCCATGGAGCCGCATCACCCACGTTCTCACCTCCACACCCCAAAACCTATGCTCACTCACCT
Organism: Panthera uncia; assembly: GCF_023721935.1. Lineage (NCBI taxonomy): Eukaryota > Metazoa > Chordata > Mammalia > Carnivora > Felidae > Panthera > Panthera uncia. Next base: position 32,479,118 of record NC_064816.1, read on the forward strand.
CCAAACGCCACGAGGCACACTCTTTTCTCCCCAGGACCCTCACCACCCACGTTCTCACTTCCACACCCCCATCAGGCACACTCTTCCCCTCCGGACCCCCATGTACGATCTCACCACAGCGACACACACACAGGCACGCCCCTCAATCCGCACGCCCTTCCCGGGTAAGCACCCCAGCCTCCCCGTCCCCAAGTGACAGCGCCCCGGGGCTCAGGGGAAGGGCGGCACTTACAGGCTCCGCGTCCAGGCGGGCAGGTCCGGAGGCAGCGCTGCTAGCCCGCGCCCGCCGCAGTCCAGCGAGTCCCCCGCGCAAGTGCAGGCGGCGGCGCAGGGCGGTCGCGGGCCGGCCGCAGCCGTCGCCGGCCCCAGCCGAAGCAGCAGCAGCAGCAGCAGCCACAGGAGAGGACAGGGCGAGCGGCGCGGGGCCCCGAAAGCTCCCCGGACCGGCCGCGCCATCTTGTCTGGAACGCGCGGCGAACTCGGGGCGCGGGGGCTGCGAGGTCCCGGACGACCGCAGGCACCGGCTGGTCCGCGGGGGCTCCGCTCGACACTAGGCTCCGCGCCGGGGCATGGCCGCCCGCACAAGTTTCCCCCGCTGCCGCGGCTCCGGCGCTCAGCGGGCCCCCGGTGCCGGGACCGCTCCGCAGCGCCCGGCTGGGGCCGCGAGCCCCGCGCCCATCCGGGCCGACCCGGCTGTGCTCGCTGCGAAGCCCACGGATCCGGGCAAGAGCTGCTCGGCCGGCTCTCCTCGTCCTCCCGCCGCGCTGCTGGCCGGATCTTGAGCCCCCGCGCACGCCAACTGCCGCCGCCGCCGGCCGAGGGCAGTGCGGCTGCCTCTGCTGCACAGAAAGCGCTCAGCCTCGCAGCCTGAGCTGTGCGCCCGAATGCATCTTCCTCTCGGCTCGGAGCGCCCGGCAGCCGACTCCGGGCTGGACGGCACGGTCACCCCCGCACTGCTTCGAGGGCCCCGTGCGCCTGGCTGTCCCAACGCCTTAGGCAGAGCGCGCGCGCGCAGTTCCGGGCTGTGCGCGGCTCCTCAGCGAGGCGAGAGCCCAGCCGACCTCGCGGCGGAACAATCAGTCGCTTGCCTCTCGCCTCCCCGCGGCCCAGCCCCGACGGGTCCCCGAGGCTCCACCCCCGGCCGCTCGCCCTCACACACCCCCTGGGCTCCGCGCCCCGCGGCCTTCTGCGGGCCCACGTTGGATGCTTTGCAACAGCGCCCCGCCACGCCCCCTGCCTGCTGCTCATTGGCTGCCGGAGACCAGGACGACCAGCCCGGAGAGCCATTGGTGCGCTCACCATGATCCCGCCCCTCCGACCACCCCGCCCCACTCTCTTTTCCCACCCAAGGTGTGAAGGGCGGGGGACTGGGAGGAGAAAGGGTGAGGCGTCCTCCGAGTCTTAAAGGGGACTTGCAGTCTGGTAGTGGGAAAGCGGGATGCCGACTGGAGAGAGGAGGAAAGACATGCCCTCTGGGGCTAGGGGAGGAGAGAAAGTTGATAAAGAGGGCAACGCCTCCACTTTGCAGTAGTCTGACCAAAAAGTTTCTTCTCTTCTTCCCTGGCTGTAAATAGGGCCAAGGATATAGATCAAATCTACACTCATTTTCCAGGTGCCCTCTAGGAGCATAGACACAGATTTAAAACTCCAAAAATTTCCTACCTATTGAGGCATCTTTAGTTATTTCATTAGGGGTAGCCGCCTTCCTCATCTCACAACTTGAAGCTCCTTTCTGTTCCTGACTTGTTCTTGACCTCTTACACCCAGCAAGATGTCCTGGATTACCAAAATGAATGTGTGCTGCAGAAACCAAGTCTCAAAGGTGCACACACTTCCACCCCCAACCCCACCCTGGTTAAAGGGTACTTCTGAAAATGATCCAGCCTTCGAAAAAGGGGTTGCTTTGTTTGCTCCTTTGTTTAAATCAGGTCCTTTTAAGCCAGTTTTCAAGTACTCCTAGGAGACAGTGAGAAAAATAGTAGTTGTTACAAATCTTCTAACTTTAGCCCTTACAAGTCCGAACATAGTAGCCATGTGTTACGACAGCGCATCCAAAACGTAAGAGCGGGCGGGTGCGCGCGCGCGCGCGCACACACACACACACACACACACACACTGAGAAAGGGAAAAGATTAGCCCGGTAATATATAGCTGCCCCTCTGGGCGTTTTGGTTTGCTGGTGTCTCATGTCCCTTGCCAAATGTATGCAAGTTTCTAACTTAACTGCACACATTGTCAGGAAAATTAAGCAAGTCAAGTCTGTTGAAAAACATTTGCTCTAGCAAATGAAATCTGACTTGTGTTTTATGGAACCAGAGGAGAGGAGACATTTCTCAGGGAAAAAAAGCAAAAACAGTTTTAAAGGGTTTTGTTCCAAGTTCGATGTATTCTAAGGGGGTTGTTTGAATTGAGATGTTAAACTTTTTCCTCAACCGGAAGAGCTTTTCTTTAAGTGAAATTGGGTTTGGGCTTGGTTGTCTGATGGTTACTGGTTTCCTTCTTACTCCCTCCTCCCCCCCTTTTTTCTCCTCTCCCTTCATCTGATTAAGTATGCTATCAGATAATGGTGCCTCACTTCTCTCTCTCTCTCTCTCTCTCTCTCTCTCTTTTTGCATGATCTCAGCAATGATGCCCAAAGCAATGTGTGTAAATCAATTCAAATATGATTCCCAAGAAACATTATCAGAAAAATGCTGCACCTGACCCTTCTACCCAGGGCTTTCACCAGCTTTTATGTTTCATTTGTAATTCACATAAACACACACCTTCCATTTGGACAAGAAGAAATGTATCTCTTTGTTATAATGCTTTAGTAATAGTAATAGTAATAAGCCAAGGAATGGAATTTGAAGGACCCCCAAATATAAGAGGTCCTGTATGTCAATGTTTCTTAAACTTTTCAAGACCAAGGAACACAAAACAGTAATTTAATGCAGAATACCCACAAACATTTCCTTCAAGAAAACCATCAGATCCTCCTAGCCTGACCCCCACCTCAAAACGAAACAATATACACAGCAAAAAGAAATTGAACTCATTGAACCTCTTGAGCTGCTGACTTAGACTTATCTTTCAGGTCTGTTCCATTAGAAGTACTGTAAAATGGATATTTCTTATCAGATGTTTTCCAAATGCTTGTGGGTGTACCTGTGCCATGCTGTTTTGGGACACCAAAATTCTGAAGGCTGGGTTTGAGAATCTACAAGGGAAAGGTGTGCCCACAAATCTAAAGCATCCCCTGTGGTCTAGTTACCATGCAGCCAGAGAGAAGGATTCCAACACCAGGGAACACTTGGGGGGACTGGGCGCCTGAGCCTTGGCAATTCCTCTCGTCTACAGCAGAGCATGAAGTCATGTCTGCTCCCCATACCATGTATGGAAGTTTGCCCACATACTAGCAACCTGCTTGTGATTGAAAGGAGAGTGTGGGCTTGGAGAGCAGCGATGTCGGGCTCAGGAGAGAATTCATCTGCGGCCGCAACCTAGGATCGGGAGACCTGAATGGCAACAACAATGGCAAATTTCTAAGGGAGTCCATGTCCCTGCTCCTCAAAGAGCAAGTCTTGGCACACTCAGCACGGAGCAACGGTTGATTTGGGTACTCTGGGTCCTCATTTTCCTCCACTGCCCTTTTCACAAGTTTAATAATTATTTATTCCTTGAAGGGGACATCCAGGCTTTTCGGTGTTCTAGTTCATTTTAATTCACCAAAGAGCAAACTCCAAGCATAAATCCCCCATGAGAATCACAGCAGGCCTCTTTTTTTTTTTTTAATTGTTTTTTATTATTTATTTTTGGGAGACAGAGAGAGCATAAGGAGGGGAGGGGCAGAGAGAGAGGGAGACACAGAATCCAAAGCAAGCTTCAGGCTGCCACCTGTCAGCACAGAGTCTGACACGGGGCTCGAACCCACAAAGCACGGGATCATGACCTGGGCCAAAGTCGGATACTTAACTGACTGAGCCACCCAGGCGCCCTGCAGGTCTCTCTTGAATACAGAAGCCCTAGTAATGGATCATTTTCAACCCATTGAAAAAGAGGAACCCAGAATCTAAATAGCCTAAAATCACCAAGTGGGGAGAGAAGCAAATGATAAAATCAAAACAAAGCAGGTTAATCATGGGAATTTCTTTTTAAACACAAATTCCGTAGGACCGAATCATGGCAGTTTGTTACAGTTCTAGGTGGTGATAATTGGCAGTTTTATGGAACGCTGAGATTCAGAAGTGCTGTCTCACTGTTAGAAGAGGCTTTATATCATGTTCAGTACCTCAGAAGAGCACAGGCCAGCAGTCAGAAGACATGGCCTCTAGCCAGGCCTCATTACCATGAAGCCTTTCCTTAAACCTCGGTTTTTTCAAATGGAGAACAAGGATAATGGTACTTCTGACCTGAGTGCTAAGACAGTTAAGGAAGGGTCTGCTTTGAAAGAGGACACAAGGGCCTGTATAAACTGCTTAGGGCTACCTACATCCAAGGCTGATCTTCAAGGTTATTGAATTTTTACACTGGAGAAATTGAGATTCCATATACATATCATAGATGGAAATTTTTAGTAGGTGTTTTCAGCATAGAGTGTTCTCCCCCCCCTCCCCCAGGAATGCCACAAAGGGTTAATAATTACCTTTAAAACCCCTGAAGACTTGCTGGGTGATGACAGCCCAGCTCTGAGCCTGTTTTGTATCTCTCTCCCAAGGAAGAGAAAGCTGTATACTCATTAACTCCTTCCTCGCAATAATCTTGTCAAGGAGGTAGATCAGCCAGAGAAGGTAAGAGAAGAAGCTAGTGGGTTCTGGGATGGAATATGAGAAGAGTCAATCTCGAGATTCCTCTGTCCCCCATTCCAACATTTTTCTTTGGCAGAGGTGGGAAGAGGTTATGTTCTGTTGAGCAACCTCTGGCTATTGGAATACTGGTTCATGCCCAAATGGTGCCAAGCTTTCATTATAAAAAGAATGCTCAACTTGGGACACCTGGATGGCTCAGTCAGCTGAGCGTCTGATTCTTGGTTTCAGCTCAGGTCATGATCTCACGGTGCATGGGATCGAGCCCCACATGGGGCTCTGAACTGACAATGTGGAGCCTGCTTGGGATTCTGTCTCTCCCTCTGTCTCTCTGCCCATCCCCAACTCACACCCGCTCACTCCCTTTCAAAATAAATAAACTAAAAAAAGGAAAAAAGAAAGAATGCTCAACTCCCTGCCCTCTGCTACACAGCAGCAGCAACCAGGGACCCAAAGCAGCAGTCTACCATCTACCAGAAACAAACCTTCACCCACATCCTTGCCTTGTGGATTTGTGATTTTAACCGGTTTGCTGAATGGATAAGGAAAAATTTTATGAAAGCTATCAGCATTTCAAAATCCTGAGAGTCTGGGGGCGCCTGGGTGGCTCAGTCGGTTAAGCGGCCAACTTCGGCTCAGGTCATGATCTCGCAGTCCGTGAGTTCAAGCCCCGCATCGGGCTCTGTGCTGACAGCCCAGAGCCTGGAGCCTGTTTCAGATTCTGTGTCTCCCTCTCTCTGACCCTCCCCCATTCATGCTCTGTCTCTGTCTCAAAAATAAAATAAATGTTAAAAAAAAAAAATTTTAAGAAACAAAATCCTGAGAGTCTGGAATGAGGGTTGATATAAGAAGCAGCCTCTTAGGGGCACCTGGGTGGCTCAGTTGGTGAACCGTCTAACTCTTGGTTTCGGGTCTGGTCATGATCTCACAGTTTGTGAGATTGAGCCCCACGCTGGGCTCCAGGCTGATGGTGTGGAGCCTGCTTGGGAGTCTCTCTCTCTCTCTCTCTCTCTCTCTCTCTCTGTCTGTCTCTCTCTCTCTCCACCCCTCCACTCCCCAAAATAAATAAATAAACATGTTTTTAAAAAGCAGCCTCTTAGCTTCAATGATGAAGAGATGTGCTAATTCCATCATCAACAGGGACGACACCCCTCACCCTCCATTGGCTGCCTTTCCAAATGTCACTTGGAACAGCACGTGAAAGGGGAGGGGGATGGAAAATCACAGTTTATACCTTACTGCCAACACCTTAGAAGCAACACTATGATGTATATAAAGAACAGCACATTTATCATAACTTATAATAATAATCTCCGTGAAGTCATGTACGTTATATTTTTCCAAGTAATTCATGTCATAACAACAGCTATCACTTACTGAGCACTTATTATGTGTCTGTCACTTGGCTGAGTGTTTTACATACTTTTTTCATTGAGGTTGATGTCGAGAAAAACGCCGAAGGCCACCCAAGCTAATACGTGACAAGCCCGAGATTCTAAGCCAGCACTGTGGACACCAAAGATCCACTATGATATTTGAGCCTCATAAATTTTGAATATGACAGTTGTTATTGCTCCCACCTCATAGATGAGAAGGCTGAGGTTAAGTGATAGCGTCAAGGTCACACAGGATCAAGAATCAATAGAACCTGAAATCAAAGTTCCATCTCAACCATCACCACACATGCTTTATAGTCAATACACATCTTAAGAGATGCATCATGATGCTTACTTCTCAAGGATTTTGTGGACATAATTGCTTTCCTCTTCCATACTTGCTAATGGCTTTCCAGATTTTCCTCTACGATCAAAAAGCTAAAAATTTTAGGATAAATATATTGGCCTTCACCACCACAAACACAGCAAACACAACACGTCAACTCATAATGACGATACCTCGACCCTGGTCAATCCAATTACCCGAGCCACACCCTAGTTAGGGGTTGGGTCAGGACCCCCAAGCCTGTGCTAGAAGTCACCCAGCCACTCTCTTCTCACTTTTCTATTTGAATTATTTTGTGTGTTTATTTCTCCTTCTAGACTGCCCACTCATTACGTTCAGAGCCTGAGGCTCAGCCCTGTCCTGCTAGTCCCGTTGTCTAGCACAATTTCAGGCACAGGGTAGACAGAGAGGCAACACTTGCTGCCTGAGCCCCACCTGGTCTGCAAGGAAGAACACTTACCAAGCACCCCCTCTCCACATCTTAAGCAAGCTTGTCGTCCAAATGCATGCACCAACGGCAACAACATCACCTAAAGCTCGTCAGAAATGTGAATCTCAGGTGGCATCCCAGACCCACAGGATCCGGATCTGCCTTTTACAGGCCCCCGGAAGATCCATTTGCCCACTTAAAATTAAGAAGCACGGGAAAAATTTTATGAAAGCTATCAGCATTTCAAAATCCTGAGAGTCTGGAATGAGGGTCGATATAAGAAGCAGCCTCTTAGGGGCACCTGGGTGGCTTCATGGTGCCTATCTCATAGAATCCTATGTACCCCAAATGCACATCTCCTGTGACTCTCTCCCCAAACACTTCCTGCCACAAAGATAGACTCTTTGCACTTTATGTGTTTTGAAAAATTTTTTAAAGTATTTATTTTTGAGAGAGGGAGAGAGAATAAGCCAGGGAGGGGCAGAGAGAGAGAGAGAGAGAGAGACCTAGAAGCTAAAGCAGGCTCCAGGCTCTGAGCTGTCAGCACAGATCCCCACACAGGGCTGGAACTCACAGACTGCAGGATCATGACTGGAGCCGAAGTCAGACGCTTAAGTGACCGAGCCGCCCAGGCACCCCTGCACTTTATGTATTTTTATGTGCACTTGTGCATGCTTACATTTTCCACATTTTCACAGAGCCCTTAATAAAATCATTTCAAAAACATAAGCAAGCATGTGGTTGGCATTACTGCCCCTTCACTGAGAGCATTCGAAACATCCGCTGCCCATGACACGTTGGTAAAGTCCTCTCGTGCCGTTCAACTCGCTTGTTCTTTGAGATGCATTCAGACTAATTAGAAGCATTTGAGAATTTTATGGACTGTTATTTTTGTTTCCAAAAGGAGAGTTGGGGTTTTGACACTTTTCAAATTTATCGTGAACGTATAGACTGACACATATTATGTGCTTTTCACCGTCATTTGTATCAATGAGCTACATTCTTCACGTAAGCATTTAAATATCCTTATTTCCCTGGGGGAGTTCTGACACTCCTCTTGAACTTAGATGGTATAAATCAAAGAAACATCTTTGTCTTGTCACTAGCGACTCCCACCCTCACCACCCCCACTTAAAATCCACTATCCTTTCTTATTTGAAGTGCACTAGGATGTAGAGAAGATATGAGTGTAGACTGATGACCTCCAGAGATGGCCACCGACAACTTCTCCCATCAAGAGGTGGAATACATTCACCTCTCTCCTTGAATCTAGGAGGGCTTGTGACTTGTTTGACCAATAGAATGCGGTAGAAGGGACACCTCTGGTTCTGAGCCCAACAGCTTCCATTCCTGCCCTCTTCCTACCCTGAGCTGCCATGTAAAGAAATCCAGGTTCCCTACTAAAACATAAAGGCCCTGGAGGATAAGAGGCCATGAGGAGAGGCTGTGAGAGAAAACAAAACCAGGCAGATGAGCCAACAGCCAGCACCATAACCCCAACACCAGAGGGAAGCCATTTTGGACCTGTCAGCCCAGGGTAGCCTCCAGCTAAATGCAACCAGGTGGGCATACCACAGAGCAGACACAAGCCATCCCTACTGAGCCTTGCCCAAACACCAGACCCCCAAAATGGAGACCAATAAAAATGGACCTTGTTTTAAGCCACAACATTTGGGGATAACTTGTTCTGCAGCCATAGAAAACTGAGGCAACAAGTGTGGCTGAGCAGACATGCAGTAAAATGAGTAGATTCTTTTTTTTTTAATTTTTTTAATGTTTTATTTATTTTTGGGACAGAGAGAGACAGAGCGTGAGCAGGGGAGGGGCAGAGAGAGAGGGAGACACAGAATCCAAAAGCAGGCAGGCTCCACACTCTGAGCTGTCAGCACAGAGCCCGACGCGGGGCTCGAACTCACAAACTGCGGGATCATGACCTGAGCCGAAGTCAGATGCTTAACCAACTGAGCCACCCAGGTGCCCCAAACATGAGTAGATTCTTTAAGGGAATGGAGTCTAATCACATAAACCTGTCATTAGGAGTGTCAAAAAAAAAAAAATTAGCGTTATCAGCTGACCTTCCTGACACTTTTGTCAGGATCCTTGATGGAATGCAACAGGCCAGGCAGCCCATGCAGTTGAACAAAGCTTCATGGATAATAAATGTTCTGGTTCTTCAGCAACCTGCAGAGTGAGCTCCCTTCCTTTCCTCCCCTCCTAGAAACAGGTATGACAGAAACACAGGGCATCCACTTATTAAAAAGGTAGGTTCTCCCATGTATATAGCTAGCAGCAAAGTGAAATAACTGCTTGAAAGGATGAAATAATTGAAGTCCTATTATATTCTTCCTAAAACTATCAGGTAGGGTTTAAAGGGTTTACCCTATTTTTCACAAGAGACACAGGGATGAATCTCAAGAAATGGAATCCCAGCCATAAAACAGACATTGAGATACGGATGCGGGGGCGGGGGGGGGGGGGGGGGGGGGGGGGGGGGGTGCAGGGGGAGGAGAGTGTGTTGGTAGAGGGTGAGGGTGGTAAGGGTTGTATCTCTTGGACACAGACTAGCTCACCTACCCAACAGCTCTGTGCTTGCCTTTAAGGTCTGCAAAGCATAGCTTCCTGCTTCCCTATATATTATCTTGCACACTATCACAGCTCTCACTTGTCAAGAGCCTTCACTGTGCATGGCATGGGGTGGGACAGGGCAAGTGCAGGGGCACAAAGTAAGTTAGCTGAGTCCCTGCCATCAAGGAGTTTACAATCTTATGATTCTGTTGACTGCCAGATCCCCAACATCTAGAACAGCACCTGACCCATAGGAGGTGTTGAACAAATACTGTTGAATGAATAAACGAGTGAATGAATGATGCTTTTCGGCACATGAACCTCATTTTCCCATAAAGCAGGTCACAGGAAGAAGTCACAGAATCACAGATGAGTAGCAGACAAAGGGACTTTGTGGTCATGTAGAGTAGTGGGTCAGGACCACCCCAAACCTGCTGGATCAGAAACTCCAGGGTGGGGTCCGGCATTCCACGTTCTATAAGAGGGGGCTTTCGTGCATGATAAAGCTTGGGAACCACCCACTTCGTCTATACTCTTCATTTTACAGATCCAGAGGGAGGGATAAGATGGCTTCAAAGGAACAAAGTTAGTTAGTAGCTGGAAGTTGAACGAACCTGACCACAAACTGAGGGGCTTTCCCAGGTCACAAGACTTCCAGCGCTAATACAGAGTAAGTTCTGGGCAAACCAGGACAAGTTGGTCACCTTAATTAGAACCCTAGTTACCAAATTCACATCTAGAATCCTTTGTCTGCCATAGAGCGAACCTATGTAAGAACTATGTGCCAGGGAATGACTTGGGTTCTTTAAATGCATCGACTCACTTAATGCTCTCAATAGCCCTATGAGGTAGGAACTATTATTATCTTCATTTTTAAAAACAGAACACTGAGGCACAGAAAGTTTGCACAGTCCACCTTATCCATGAGAGACACCTTCCAAGACCCCCCGGTGGATGTCGGAAACACTACCAAGCCCTCTACCTACTCTGTTTTTTCCTATGTATACATACCTATGATAAGTTTTAATTTATAATTTAGGCACAGTAAGAGATTAACAACAATAACCACTAATAAAAGAGAAAAATTATAACAATGTACCATAACAAAAGTTATGTGAATGCGGTCTCTCCCTCTCTCTCTCTCTCAAACTATTTTGTGGCATTCACCCAACTTCCTGTGACGATGTGAGATGAAAATGCCCATGTGATGAGACGGGGATAAATGGCATACGCACTGTGATGTAGCATTAGGCTACCATTGACCTTCTGATGACCATCAGAAGGAGGATCATCTGCATCCACACCAAGGTTGACTGTGGGGTCAGGTGGTGGTGGGGGGGAGATTACTCAAACCCCAAAAACCAAAACCCCCAAAACTGTGGATAAAGGGACACCACTATAACTTGCCTAAGGTCACTGAGCCAGGAAATTAGACTTCAGTACCCGAGCTCTCAACCATCACTCTTACAGACCTTCTATTTATTATAGTAGATATATACATATCTACTTTTTTTTATTACACTTTTGATAGCTTGCAGTTATTTCCACAATTTGTCAGTCTTCTGTACCTCGCTCTCTCTAACAGTAGAAACAGAGCCTGAGGGAAAGGACCACCACCGTAACAGGCACAGCTCCCGCCATGGAGGGGGCTGGGGGCAGATGTGTTGAATGAATGTTGTGAGCATCCAAGCACCCCCTGAATGACTGGTTGACTTCAGTTTTCAAAAGAAAGGGAATCTAATATTAACCACGTACCTGCCGTGTTTCAGCCACCACCCAGGTCAAAAAGGGCGCCAAACTTGGCTTTCAAGCGGGATTTATTTGCCCCGGTGTGTTAGTTTTCAAAATTTGAATTTGACCTACCTTTAGGAGTAAGCATCTGCTGACTGTCTTAATTTACAATTTCTGCCTGTCTACCTTGGCAGGCATTTGTTTTCGACTATGATCCTAGGCTTTCTCTAACATGAATTCATTTATTCTTTACAACAAATCTATGCAGTAGGTATTCCCATCTACACTTTTTATAAATGAAAAATCCTGAGACTTTGGAGTATCGGTAACACAGCCAAGCTTATAAGCTCATAAGTGGCAGAATAGGATTCAGTGCAGGCTAACTCTTCCCTATCTTCAGCCCTCCATCCCACTGCCCCCTTAGCCACTGGGTTTCTCTAGGCATCATGAGAACAAGAAGGCCAGCTTGTCTCAGGTACAGGGTCTGTTTGACAAGGGTGAGACTTCCACCAAAGGAGTCCTACGTTCAATATAGTCAATCCAAATGAATTCTGGAGGTCTTCTAGATGGTTCTTTCCCACAGCTCAGACCCCTCTCTCCTCCAGGAGAACATCGTGCTCTGGGAGCTACGTGGAAGGAACAGTCAACTGTAGCAAGTACTTTTGGAAGGTCAGGGTGAGAAGTGCAACCTCAGCATTGGATTTTGCAAAAAACATTTCATTTTTGACCTTGATGAGAGCACTTTCTGGGGAATGTAGGTAACAAAACGCATGATTAGAGCTTTCAAGAGAGAGCCAAAAATAAATATTGGGCCCAATGAGGACAGAGAGCCCTTTTGAGGAGCTGAGCTTTAAAGGGAAACAGAGGAATGAACGGTAGCCCGAGAGGGAAGCCGCATCAGAGAATTTGTTTCATTTTGTTTACTTTGAGATGGGAGAAATAACATGATATGTGTAATGATGGAGATGTTGTTATATGAAATGGAAGAACCAGTAATGCACTAAGGGAAGGGGAGAAATGTAAGAGCAATATTCTTGAATAGGCAAGAGAGAATGGAGTCTAGGGCACAGGTGGCGAGGTTGATCTCAGGGAGAGGCACAGAACCTTAAAGCTGGAGGGCAGGGAAGGCAGAGTGCACGGCAAAGAAGCAGGTGACTACAGTGGGTGGGAAGTTTTGGATGTTCTCTTCTAATCGCTTCCTCTCCTGAGGGACAAAGGAGGCAAGATCATTGAGAGAGAGAATAAGGGTGAAGAAATTGGCGGTTTCATGAGCTATGAGAAGGTATGAATCATCATCTATGACAGTGGGAGTGAGGGAAAAGGAGTAAGATTACCAGGGGGCATAAATATCCATAGGGGGCCAGAGGGCATGAGTTAAAGTGAAACCAATGAGCTGGGTTGTATGTTTCTCTTCAGGCAAGGGCTTGTGCTCAGGTGCAGGTGATCAAACTGGACATAACCAGGACTGAAGTTTTGCCCCAAGAGCATGATGAAGCAACGAAGGAGCAAGAGGACTTGACGATACATGCTAGGGAGTCAGGCCAGCACAAGGCCAGAGAGCAAGAAAGGGGCGAGAGGCCGTGAAAAGGTAGGGGCAGCAACGGAATAGATCCCACGGGAGTTGGAAGTGATTGCAGGCAGATTGCTACATGAAGTGAGCTGGGAGGCTGGATGGGGCCAGGGTTGCCCTGCTTGACAAAGGCAAGGTTGCAGGTTGACCATGACCAGGTAGCTAAGAAAGTGGGCAGGAGGGAGGCCTGGCGTTTCCTAGTCACTGACTATTGAATGAAAGCGAAATCACTGAAGATAATCAGACTCAAGACCTGATATGATGGAAAGATCACTTATGCAAATGGTTTTGAAAAGTACTAAGAATTATGATGGGAAGGTTATTGACAGAGTGGCCATGAGCCAGCAGCTAAAAGTTTCACGGATCTGTTGATGACTGCCACAAGGAGGGTGCAGTGGATGGGAAAATCAAAAATCATGCACTTCAGGCTTGCAGGAGTTTGAGGAGGGAGAAAGGAGAAGAGTCTAGAAGTGGCAGTAAGGAATCAGGAAAAAATCTCCTGGCTCAGCAATGTAAGAGGTATGAGAGAAGAGAAACAACAAGAGCCATCAACCATTAACTTTCCCTGGAATTAATATAAACAGATATTTGGCTAGACAGTCATTAATACCACCGGTCAACAAACTTTCTCGACAAAGGGCCACATAGCAAATATTTTCAGTTTTGTGGGCCATAGAGTCATTGTTGCAACTACTCTACTCTGCCCCCCAGAGCTCAAAAGTAGCTGAAGATAATATTTAAATGAACAGGTGTAACTGCATTCCAAAATATTTTTAATTTACAAAAACAGGGTGGGGCGCCTGGGTGGCTCAGTCGGTGAAGCATCCGACTTTGGCTCTTGCAGTTTGTGAGTTTGAGACCCGCGTCAGGCTCTGTGCTGACTGCTCAGAGCCTGGAGCCTGCTTCGGATTCCGTGTCTCCCCTTCTCTCTGCCCCTCCCATGCTCATGCTCTGTCTCTCTCTGGCTCTCAATAATCAGATTGTGTCTGCAGGTAAAAATCTGCTAACCCCTGATAAATGTTGCTGAATAAAACACAACTAGAAAAAGGTCTAACGAACAAAAACAAGACCTATTTATCTCAGAACCAAAGGCTTCAAAGGATGTGAATTTAGGATATTGGTTCCAAGTAGAACAGCCAGGTATCGTTGTGAAGGTTGTACACTGGACGAAGTCAAGGGGCACTATTCACATAGACTTCAATGTCACTGACTGCCGTAAAGTGCTGCAGGCCATACTCTTTTTGGCCACATATGATAATTTTAGTTGCAAGAATAGTAACTGCAAAGATTTTACTACAATGAAATAGTTGAGGGAATAGCCCAGCTTGAGAGTATATCCTACTATTTCTAGAAGAGCAATAATTACTTTTTTAAAACTTTATTTATTTTTGAGAGAGAGAGCAGAGGAGGGGCAGAGATGGTCAGGGGGACAGAGAATCCGAAGTAGGGTCCACCCTGACAGCAGAGAGCCTGATGCGGGGCTTGAACTCACAAACGGTGAGATCACGACCTGAGCTGAAGTCACACTGAGCCACCCAGGCCCTTAGAAGAACAGTAATTACTTTTATTGGGCATTTGCTATACATCATTCACAATACAGGGGAATATATAAATATTACCTCATATAAACCTCCTAGTGACCCTGAAGGTATATATTTTCCCCATTTTACTTTGAGGTTCAGAAAGGCTAAGTAATTTGCCCAAAGCACCCAGCTAGTAAATATCTGAACTAAGGTTTGTCTGGCTTCCAAGTCTGTATTCTTTCTATTCCCCTCTCCTTTCTGACTGGTTACAAGGTTCTTTAATGATGACCTGGTAAAACACGTATTAAGAAAATTTCTTCTGGAGACCTAATTAAAAATAATTACATACCTTAAAAGACACTAAAAATACAGCAGGCATGCCAACGAGGAAGACAGTTGTTATTTTATCAATGTCTTTATGGATTTGGATTCTGTTCAGAAAAGCTCACTCAAAAAGTAATTGCTGGCAGCATGCAAAATCCATCAACCCGTAATTAACATATGACAATTATTCTAATTGCCTCAAACAACATTTCTGTTTTTAATTGTAGAGCAATTTGCCGATCGCATCATTAATTGGCAATTCATATTTTAAACATGTAAAAGACAAGGAGTCTTTATTTCCTCGGAGGCAACTGGATATGCATTAATTGAATTTTTAAAATACATTTTCTTCTCTTCTCTGACCGCAGGACCCCCTTCAGATGGTCCTGATTGCAGTTTCTTCTGGCCAAAGTGTGTTTTCTTTGGGTAACTTAATCTTACTTTAGTACTTTAATACATTTTCCTAGCAGTTCACTTCGACCAGATCCTCGTTTCTCTCTAGACACCCTGAGCAAGGCTCCCATTGACTTCAAAGGGAAAATAGAGGGTGCAGGGAAAACTAGGAATCTGGTTCCTTGGTTCAAAAACCCTCCACACACTATAAAAACTCATTGGTGTCTTCCTGTGTGTTAAGGGCCAATTAATATACGTGAGTGAAGCCTTTGTATGAAACCACCCTGGCAACTCATGAACTTGCTTAGAAAGCCCGGCAGCTAATGGAAAACAAAGTTTAGTGGACCCATTCCCCTACAGACCACCCCCCCCCCCATTTGCTCACAGGGAGGGAGGAAGAATTGCCTCAACAGGCAAAAGGGCAGGAAAGACAACTTCTAACTCATTCTCTCTCTCCATTCCTTCGCTAGGCATGGATAGCCCACCTTGGGCCAAACCAGGTGACAAGTATCAAAAATTAAAAGAGAATTCTTTAGCAGCACCTGGGTGGCTCAGTCAATTAAGCGTCCGACTCTGGTTCAGGTCACGATCTCACGGTTCATGAGTTCAAACCCCGTGTCAGGCTCTGTGCTGACAGCTCGGAGCCTGGAGCCTGCTTCGGATTCTGTGTCTCCCTCTCTCTCTGCCCCTCCCCCACTCATGCTCTGTCTCTCTCTGTCCCTCAAAAATAAATAAATGTTAAAAAAAATGTTTTTAAAGAATTCTTCACTCAGGCATCACCCCCCCTCCCCCCCAACGACCTTTAAGGATCACTTTCCTCTGGAATGTTTGGGAAAGAGGTGGTATGCCTTACCTCTGCAGCTAAGGCAGCCTGACACATCCCCATGTTGCAGAATCTTCCCTCTGGGCCACTGACTATCACCTGCTTCTCTGCGTCGGCTTTAGTGGAGGAGAACAGGAGGAGGAGTGACACATCTTCCCCTTGTCCCTTATTTCCCAGACAGAACGCATAACTACCACCAGCACGTCATAAAGCTGTACTAGGCTTTGAGAATTTTTTTTTTAATTTTTTTTTAATGTTTATTTATTTTTGAGACAGAGAGAGACAGAGCATGAATGGGGGAGGGGCAGAGAGAGAGGGAGACACAGAATCGGAAGCAGGCTCCAGGCTCTGAGCCATCAGCCCAGAGCCTGACGTGGGGCTCGAACTCACGGACTGCGAGATCGTGACCTGAGCTGAAGTCGGACGCTTAACCGACTGAGCCACCCAGGCGCCCCTAGGCTTTGAGAACTTAGAGAACACCTGCCACTCTCTGCTGCAAACTGGAAGCCAAAAACTTAGTAACGTCAAACTCTTCACAACTGTCTACATGGCTGTTCCCCATAGACCAAGGGGGTCAGCACAGAAAGTTAACACCATGATAGGGGTTTCTGGCCTGGCTTTGTTTTTCAGACTTCTGGGCACCCTGTTCCCAAGACTTCTTTCTCCAAACATACCCCTTTGGTCTTGCCTTGCACAGTAGAGCTCAACTCTGACTACATATTCCCTGGGCAGCCCCCTACCCCGCAGCCCCCAGACCGATTACATCAGACCCTTTGGATATGGAGCCTGAGCATGGGTATATACTTCTTCTCTCCCCAGGTGATTTTAACGGGTAGCTAAGGTTGAGATTCGCTGCCCTGGGACACAGATCCTGTCCCCACACCAGGCCACAGGGTGGGGTGGGAGTGGGGGTACAGGTCCCAAGGCTTGAATTAGTCAGTCTAGACCAGAGTTTGCAAATTGGAGGCCCACCCACAGGCTGGATCCAGCCAGAGGATTTGTTTTGTTTGGCCCATATGGGGTTTAAAATTTTTTTTTGAATTACTTGCCAATGTTTATTAATGGGAATATATTGCATAAAAATCTGGATATCTGGCTTCTTTTCGAAGAGAAGGAATTTCTGGCCATTCTCAGACTACATTCCTGTGTGACCACAATTGGCTGGAGGGGTGGGGGTGGGGGAGCAGCTAGTCCCATAGGTGCAGCACCGGCTCTCTGATTGACCACAGTCCACACCACTCTCTATTGCCTCGCACCAGTCCCACCTCCCTCATTTACCCTCCTGGCCCCCGTCCCTGATGAAAGAGGGGAAAATAGGAAGCCTGCCTCCCTTTGTAGTGTCTCCCCAGGAAGTGCAGTACAAGGACACTAACTGTCATCCACGGGACAAGAATGGAAATAAACACACAACAGACTGCTGGATTCACAGAACTTTCTATGCACAACTTAACCCGCACAGGCTCCTGCCTGCAATGGGAGAGCACTTAACATGATTCACACAGAGTGGGGTTGGTGTGAGGTCTACCCCACCCCCATCCTTACCTCCACCTTCACTCGTTTGTTCACGCTCAGGCTTGGGCTTGCATAGGAAAAAAAAAAAAAAAAATCCCGCCCCCAAAACTCTCTACCCATTCAACGATACATAGTTACTGTTTATCAGTGCCTTAGGCCAGGTCACGTTGCCAGGCCAGATGGCCGCACACCTGTCTTCCTGGGGCAGTATTTCTCAACGTGGGGTTCACACTCCTGTGCCCCACCCTAGACTGACTAAATCTGGTTCTCTCAGGGCGGGGCCGGCTCGTCACATTTACCAAGTGGCACTTCTGCTCAGTAATGATAGCAGCGGCCGCTAATCCGAGCGTTTACCATCATCTCATTTAATTTAAAACTTCACAGAAATCCTTAAGTTAGGTAGTAGTAGCTACAAGAGGAATTGGCAGCCCGGGAGAAGTCAATTCGCGCGTTCAAGTTCACACAGCCAGTAAGCAGCAGAGCTGGGATTCGGATCACCTGTTGTAGCTGGTAAACCACTGCTCCGAGCCAAAGGGAGGCAAGAGGAAGGTTTAGGAGTTCCCGGGTCACACCGGTCAAGGAGGGTGGGGCCGAATGCCATCCATTGTAACTATACAACTTTGGCTTTGCTCTCAGTTAGTGGAAGCTGTTTGGCGTAGTGACTAGACAAAAGCATACTGCCTATGTCACAGGTTGCATAGGATTAGATGACAAAAACGCCCTGTGCCCCCCGAACCTGGCCTCTGCGAGTCTGTCAGGCATTCCAGCCTCCCTGCTGTCCACCAGGTCTCTGTCCCAGGACTTAGCACGTGTGCTTCCCTCTGTCTGAATGATCCTCTCCTATCAGGGCTCAGCAAACTTCCTCCTAACCAGATGGCTTTGGGGGCCACGCGGTCTCTGTTACAACTACTCGACTCTGTGACTGTAAACAAATGGTCTTGGCTTTGTCCCAACAAACCTTGACAGACCCTGAAATTTGAATTTTATATCATTTTTTACGTGTCACAAAATATTTTCTATCTTAGATTTGTTTTCCGCCACTGAAATATGTAAAACGTAATCTTGGCTTGCGGGGCGCGCCAAAAACTGGGGTCGGCTGGCGTCTGGGGACGGGCCATCGTCTGCCACCCTCTGCCTTCGGTCTCCTCATGGGGACTGCTTTCTAGCGCCCCAGGCGCAACTCAACTCTTGGCTTCTCAGAGAGGCTTTTCCAGATGCCTGTAGCTGAAGTTGCTTCCACCCTCCTTCTATTCATTTCTCTCCCATCGACTTTTAAAATTACGTGGTCACACTTCTTGCTATTCTAAGATTTTTGTGTTCATATGTTAGCTTACGTGTGTCTTATGGGCTTTCCTCTGTGAAGTTCCAAGTTCCATGCGAGCAGGGAGCTTCTCTGTGTGCTTTGCTGTTTCCTCTGTGTCTAAACAGCAACTGGCACATCGTAGGGTCAATACTTGGATAAACGAACAGACAAAACTCTCCGGTGGTACATCTCACATTTCCTTAGATTAGCGTCTTGCAAACTTTCCATTATATCAGCTCAGGGGCGACAGAGATAAAAATATTATCCTGCCGCAGCCCATAGGAGTTTTGAGTCATAGAAAACAAAAACAAAAACAAGCCAACAATAACCTGATTTCTCTTGTCTAGAACAGAATACTGGTTTCTGAAATAGCCAGGACTTGAATGGGATATGAATTAGGAGGGCTACAAGCGAATAATGCACATAGTTCTAGGAGTTAGGCATGCTTATTATTCAGAGAGCAAAAATACCATCTTGGGCTAAACGAAGGGTTTCTACAGTTCCTTACGTAAAGCTTAAGCAACGAGGGCTCTTTATTTTCTCTTATGTACAAAAATAAGACATCGAAGCAGCTCTTAAATGCTGTACCTTGTCAGGGTGTGAAGAAAGCAGACTCCTTACGGACCGACACTGGCACAGACAACAGAGAACTAAAAGGGGCTGTTTAAACTTTTGGGAACACTGGCCTCCAGCTCTGGGGTAACAGGAGAAGGTTCTCCTAAGGCCCTCAGGGTCAGACAAACAGCACGGATGGGGCAAACACGGATGCTCATCTACTTGAGGGAAGCCTTCCTTGAGCCACACTGTAGAAAGAAGGTCTTCCATTTCCACTGAGGACCTACGTAAGGGGCTTCTGTCCCCGCCCCGGTTGCAGACTGAAGTTTCCATGAGAGCCGATTTCCGCCTCTCGGGGTGTGGAGCCCTAGACACCCTACAGGCCTGGTGGAGTCCCTGAATGATCTCCAAATCCAGGTGGTGTCAGTCCCATGGGGACCTCACCACACCGATGGCCCAGGCTGGAGGGAGTTTTGTCAGGAGAAAAGACGGCCACAATTCTCAGAGGCCTGAAGCTTGAGGCAGATGCTGCGTCCTCTGCGCGTCTAAGTTGGATGACAAAGCCCCAGAGGGTCCTGTGGGGCATCAGGGCAAAAAGCAGCAAGGTCTAAAATGCCAGATTCCACAGTTAAGACCTGCTGCCTCTCTGACAGCGAGCCCTGCTTTCCTCAAAGCATGAACTATGTTTCACTCACCCCATTATCGGTCATTAAAATGACCCGAGGATCCCTTTTTTTTGTCCCTCAGGGCCTGGAGCTTTCATTGAGCTTCTCGTGAACATGTACTCCACACAAGGCATTGGGCGGCTGGGTGAGGGGACTGGGTGGGACTGGAATATAAAGATGACCACGGGGGTGGGAGTTACCATGTCGGAGGTCCCTGTATGGGCTGGACACTGTACTCAGATATTTTGATACTTAGCATTGGGAAGTTTGTTTATTTGCTTATTTATTTATTTATTTATTTATTTATTCAAAGTTTATTTTGAGAGAGAGCGTGCACAAGTGACTGCATCTGTATGAGTGGGGGAGGGGCAGAGAGAGGGAGAAGAGAGAGAATCCCAAGCAGGCTCTAGGCTGTCAGTGCACAGCCAGAGGAAAAGGGGCTCAAACTCATTAACTGCAAGATCACGGCCTGAGCTGAAACCAAGAGTTGGATGCTTAGCCAACTAAGCCACCCGGGCACCCCAAGAGTTAGGGATTTTAAAACTTAAGCCACCAGGTGCCTGGATGGCTCAGTTGGTTAAGCGTGCGACTTTAGCTCAGGTCATGATTTCACAGCTTGTGGGTTCAAGCCCCCTGTCAGACTTTGTGCTGACAGCTCAGAGCCTGGAGCCTGTTTCAGATTCTGTCTCTCCCTCTCTCTCTGCTCCTGCCTTGCTCACACTCTCTCTCTCTCTCTCTCTCAAAAATAAATGAACATTAAAAAAATTTTTTTTTAATAATAAAATAAATAAATAAATAAAACTTAAGTTTCCTCATGCCTGGAAAAAAAAAATCAACTAAGCTACACTGACTGGCTATTGGAAGCTATCACTCACTGAGTACATAGTATGTGTCTTAGCTCATTTGATTCTCATAGGCCACCAGTGAAGTAGATTCTCTTTTTGCCCCATTTTATAGATGAGGCAACCAAGGATCAGAGTAGTTAAAGAAACATGCAAGTTCACACAGCTGACATATGGCTAAGCAGGGGATCAAATGGGGATCTATCTGAAGTCCAAATATCTGACAACTAAGCCTCTTCTGATAGTGCCTTCCTGGGTTGGCCTAAACCTTAGGTAAGGATGACAGTCTTTACTCGCTGTGATTAGAAGGGCCATCCATGAAGCATCTTCTCTAACTCCATCTGGCAGTCTTACGTCTGAGAGCTGCAATTTTACCATTAGAGATTCATTCCTTTGGGGGGAAAATCTAGATCTCTTACTAAATTGCAAAGATTCTCTCAGAGGAGTAACACATTATGGCTTTATCCTTTATGAACTGCTCAGTGTCATACTGAAAAGGGGAGGCAAAGAAAGGGTGGTCCAGGAGGTACCAGAAATGTCCACTGTCCACTGAAACCTTTTAACAAGAGTTTGATACTATTTTTGTAGTTTGTTAGTTTGATACTAACAAGAGTTTGATACTATTTTTGTAGTTTGTTAGTTTGATACTA